>NC_048576.1:0-300000 GCF_013265735.2 Oncorhynchus mykiss | reverse complement strand
CAGATAGATATAGGTATATACTGTAGATTTAGGTAGATACTGTAGATATAGGTAGATACTGTAGATACTGTAGATATGTCTATATTGGTAGATATAGGTAGATACTTTTACAGTAGATATAGGTAGATACAGATAGAAATAGGTAGATACAGTATATATAGGTAGATACAGTAGATATAGGTAGATACAGTAGATATAGCTAGATACAGTAGATATAGGTAGATACAGTAGGTATAGGTAGATACAGTAGATACAGTAGATACAGGTAGATGCAGTAGATATATGTAGATATATGTGGATATAGTAGATATAGGTAGATACAGTAGATATAGTAGATAAAAGGTAGATACAGTATATATAGGTAGATACTTTTACAGTAGATAAGATACTGTAGATATGGGTAGATGTAGTACGTTAACGGTAGATATAGGTAGATACAGTAGATAAAGGTAGATGTAATAGATATAGGTAGATATAGTAGATACTGTAGATATAGGTAGATACTTTTACAGTAGATACAGTAGATATGGGTAGATACAATAGATACAATAGATATAGGTAGATACAGTAGATATGGGTAGATACAGTAGATATAGGTAGATGCAGAATATATGAGTAGATACAGTAGATATGGGTAGATGCAGTAGATATTACTAGATGCAGTAGATATGGGTAGATGCAGTAGATATAGGTAGAGACTGTAGATATATGTAGATACAGTAGATATAGGTAGATACAGTAGATATAGGTAGATACTGTAGATACTGTAGATATGTCTATATTGGTAGATATAGGTAGATACTTTTACAGTAGATATAGGTAGATACAGATAGAAATAGGTAGATACAGTATATATAGGTAGATACAGTAGATATAGGTAGATACAGTAGATATAGCTAGATACAGTAGATATAGGTAGATACAGTAGGTATAGGTAGATACAGTAGATACAGTAGATACAGGTAGATGCAGTAGATATATGTAGATATATGTGGATATAGTAGATATAGGTAGATACAGTAGATATAGTAGATAAAAGGTAGATACAGTATATATAGGTAGATACTTTTACAGTAGATAAGATACTGTAGATATGGGTAGATGTAGTACGTTAACGGTAGATATAGGTAGATACAGTAGATAAAGGTAGATGTAATAGATATAGGTAGATATAGTAGATACTGTAGATATAGGTAGATACTTTTACAGTAGATACAGTAGATATGGGTAGATACAATAGATACAATAGATATAGGTAGATACAGTAGATATGGGTAGATACAGTAGATATAGGTAGATGCAGTATATATGAGTAGATACAGTAGATATGGGTAGATGCAGTAGATATTACTAGATGCAGTAGATATGGGTAGATGCAGTAGATATAGGTAGAGACTGTAGATATATGTAGATACAGTAGATATAGGTAGATACAGTAGATATAGGTAGAGACTGTAGATATAGGTAAACACTGTAGATACTGCAGATATAGGTAGATGCAGTAGATGCAGTAGATATGGCTAGATGCAGTAGATATAGGTAGATACAGTAGATATAGTTAGATACAGTAGATATGGGTAGATACAGTAGATATAGATAGATATGGGTAGATACAGTAGATATAGGTATATACAGTAGATATGGGTAGATACAGTAGATATGTGTAGATGCAGTAGATATTGGTAGATGCAGTAGATATAGGTAGATACAGTAGATATGGGTGTATATATAGTAGATACTGTAGATATAGTATATATCGGTAGATATGGGTAGATACTGTAGATATGGGTAGATACAGTAGATATAGGTATATATAGATAGATAAGGGTAGATATGGGTAGATGCAGTAGATATGGGTAGATACAGTAGATATGGGTAGATGCATTAGATATGGGTAGATACAGTAGATATGGTTAGATACAATAGATACAGTAGATATGGGTAGATCCTGTAGATACAGTAGATATGGGTAGATACAGTAGATATGGTTAGATACAATATATACAGTAGATATGGGTAGATGCATTAGATATGGGTAGATACAGTAGATATGGTTAGATACAATAGATACGGTTAGATACAGTAGATATGGGTAGATCCTGTAGATACAGTAGATATGGGTAGATACAGTAGATATGGGTAGATACAGTAGATATGGTTAGATACAATAGATACAGTAGATATGGGTAGATGCAGTAGATATGGGTAGATACTGTCTGTCTGTCTCTGTCTGTCTGTCTGTCTCTGTCTAACTGTCTGTTTGTCCCTCCCAGGTGAACCCAGACTACAACAACACATTTGTGTTTGAGAATGACTTCCCAGCCCTGCAGCCTAATGCTCCTGACCCAGGATATAACCAACATCCACTGTTCCAGTCTAAAGCAGCCAGGGGCGTCTGGTGAGGAAAACATTGATATTATTTATCTCCAATCATCTTGGTGTTAATAACAACTCAGACAAGACAAATATAACTTATGATGTTTCTTTAAACACCTCTTGGGAGGCAAATTGAAGACAACATTATTCCTGCTTTAGTTTCTAATCAGCTATGACCACTAGGTGGCGACGCTGTCTAAAGAATCCAAGACCAGACCTTGAGGATCTCAAAGCTGAGGATATATTGACATGTAGCCCAGACACAAGGTGTGCTGAATTATTAAAGAAACTACGAGGCCTTTTCACTCTGCATTCTCTGAGCCCAGGACTTTTTTTTTTTTTACCCTGTTTTCTCCCCAATTTCATGGTATCCTATTGGTATTTACAGTCTTGTCTCATCGCTGCAACTCTCTTACGAACTCGGGAGAGACGAAGGTCGAGAGCCATGCGTCTTCCGCAACACAACCCAACCAAGCCGCACTGCTTCTTGACACGATGCCCACTTAACCCGGAAGCCAGCCGCACCAATGTGTCGGAGGAAACACCATGCACCTGGCGATCGTGTCCGCGTGCACTGCGCCCGGCCCGCCACAAGAGTTACTAGTGCGTGACGAGGGCATCCCTGCCGGCCAAACCCTCCCCTAACCCGGACAATGGGCCAATTGTGCGCCGCCCCATGGGTCTCCTGGACATGGCCGATTACGGCAGAGCCTGGACTCGAACCCAGAGTCTCTAGTGGCACAGCTATAGAGACCACTGCGCCACTCGGGAGGTCCCAGGGTAGAATCTTTCATATTATGGTATGTATGGTAAGCTATTTTATTGTATGTAGTGTAGGGTAGGATATTTTATGGTAGGGTAGAATATTGTATGTTATGTATGGTAGGGTAGGGTTGGTAGGGTAGATAATTTATGTTATGGTAGAGTAGGGTTGGTAGGGTATACTATTTTATATTATGGTAGGGTATAATATTTTATGTTATGGTATAGTAGGGTTGGTAGGGTAGGATATTTTATATTATGGTATGGTATAATATTTTATGTTAAGGTAGGGTTGGTAGAGTAAGATATTTTATGTTAGGGTAGGGTATTGAAGCTGCCAGTTGAGGACTGCCTAGAAGGCCAGCATCCCGGAGTCGCCTCTTCACTATTGACATTGAGACTGGTGTTTTGCGGGTACTATTTAATGAAGCTGCCAGTTGAGGTAATGTGAGGCATTTGTTTCTCAAACTAGACACTCTAATGTACTTGTCCTCTTGCTCAGTTGTGCACCGGGGCCTCCCACTCCTCTTTCTATTCTGGTTAGCGCCAGTTTGTACTGTTCTGTGAAGGGAGTAGTACACTGCGTTGTACGAGATCTTCAGTTTCTTGTAAAGTTCTCGCATGGAATAGCCTTCATTTCTCAGAACAAGAATTGACTGACGAGTTTCAGAAGAAAGTTATTTGTTTCTGGCCATTTTGAGCCTGTAATTCAACCCACAAATGCGGATGCTACAGATTAGAGGTCGACCGATTTATCTGAATCGACGATTTAATTAGGGCCGATTTCAAGTTTTCATAACAATCGGAAATCTGTATTTTTGGGCGCCGATTTCCGATTATTTAAAACAATAGATTTAAAAAAAAAATTAATTAACTAGGCAAGTCAGCTAAGAACAAATACTTATTTTCAATGATGGCCTAGGAACTGTGGGTTAACTGCCTTGTTCAGGGGCAGAACGACAGATTTTCACCTTGTCAGCTCAGGGGTTCCAATCTTGCTACCGCACAGTTAACTAGTCCAACGCTCTAACCATTGCACTCCACGAGTAGCCTGCCTGTTACACGAATGCAGTAGAAGCCAAGTTAAATTGCTAGCTAGCATTAAACTTATCTTATAAAAAACAATCAATCATAATCACTAGTTATAACTACTAAACCAGTTTAGCAGGCAATATTAACCAGGTGAAATTGTGTCACTTCTCTTGCGTTCATTGCACGCATAGTCAGGGTACATGCAACAGTTTGGGCTGCCTGGCTCATTGTGAACTAATTTGCCAGAATTTTATGTAATTATGACATACATTGAAGGTTGTGCAATGTAACAAGAATATTTAGACTTAGGGATGCCACCCTTTAGATAAAATACCGAACGGTTTCGTATTTCACTGAAATAATTAACGTTTTGTTTTCGAAATGATAGTTTCCGGATTCGATCATATTAATGACCAAAGGCTCGTATTTCTGTGTGTTATTATGTTATAATTAAGTCTGATTTGATAGAGCAGTCTGACTGAGCCGCAGCAGGCCCGTAATCAATCATTCAAACAGCACTTTATTGCGTTTTGCCAGCAGCTCTTCGCAAGCACAGCGCTGTTTATGACTTCAAGCCTATCAGCCTAATGGCTGGTGTAACCAATGTGAAATGGCTAGCTAGTTAGCTGGGTGTGCGCTAATACTGTTTCAAACGTCACTCGCTTTTACATTTGGAGTAGTTATTCCCCTTGCGCTGCAAGGGCCGCGGCTTTTGTGGAGCGATGGGTAACAATGTTTCGAGTGTGTTCCACTGTTCCTAGACCGTCATTGAAAATAAGAATTTGTTCTTAACTGACTTGCCTAGTTAAATAAAGGTAGAATAGATATCTATCTATCTGCCTGTCTACCTACCTACATATATACAGTGCCTTGCGAAAGTATTCGGCCCCTTTGAACTTTGCGACCTTTTGCCACATTTCAGGCTTCAAACATAAAGATATAAAACTGTTTTTTTTTTGTGAAGAATCAACAACAAGTGGGACACAATCATGAAGTGGAACGACATTTATTGGATATTTCAAACTTTTTTAACAATTCAAAAACTGAAAAATTGGGTGTGCAAAATTATTCAGCCCCTTTACTTTCAGTGCAGCAAACTCTCTCCAGAAGTTCAGTGAGGATCTCTGAATGATCCAATGTTGACCTAAATGACTAATGATGATAAATACAATCCACCTGTGTGTAATCAAGTCTCCGTATCAATGCACCTGCACTGTGATAGTCTCAGAGGTCCGTTAAAAGCGCAGAGAGCATCATGAAGAACAAGGAACACACCAGGCAGGTCCGAGATAATGTTGTGAAGAAGTTTAAAGCCGGATTTGGATACAAACAGATTTCCCAAGCTTTAAACATCCCAAGGAGCACTGTGCAAGCGATAATATTGAAATGGAAGGAGAATCAGACCACTGCAAATCTACCAAGGCCTGGCCGTCCCTCTAAACTTTCAGCTCATACAAGGAGAAGACTGATCAGAGATGCAGCCAAGAGGCCCATGATCACTCTGGATGAACTGCAGAGATCTACAGCTGAGGTGGGAGACTCTGTCCATAGGACAACAATCAGTCGTATATTGCACAAATCTGGCCTTTATGGAAGAGTGGCAAGAAGAAAGCCATTTCTTAAAGATATCCATAAAAAGTGTCGTTTAAAGTTTGCCACAAGCCACCTGGGAGACACACCAAACATGTGGAAGAAGGTGCTCTGGTCAGATGAAACCAAAATTGAACTTTTTGGCAACAATGCAAAACGTTATGTTTGGCGTAAAAGCAACACAGCTCATCACAATGAACACACCATCCCCACTGTCAAACATGGTGGTGGCAGCATCATGGTTTGGGCCTGCTTTTCTTCAGCAGGGACAGGGAAGATGGTTAAAATTGATGGGAAGATGGATGGAGCCAAATACAGGACCATTCTGGAAGAAAACCTGATGGAGTCTGCAAAAGACCTGAGACTGGGACGGAGTTTTGTCTTCCAACAAGACAATGATCCAAAACATAAAGCAAAATCTACAATGGAATGGTTCAAAAATAAACATATCCAGGTGTTAGAATGGCCAAGTCAAAGTCCAGACCTGAATCCAATCGAGAATCTGTGGAAAGAACTGAAAACTGCTGTTCACAAATGCTCTCCATCCAACCTCACTGAGCTCGAGCTGTTTTGCAAGGAGGAATGGGAAAAAATGTCAGTCTCTCGATGTGCAAAACTGATAGAGACATACCCCAAGCGACTTACAGCTGTAATCGCAGCAAAAGGTGGCGCTACAAAGTATTAACTTAAGGGGGCTGAATAATTTTGCACGCCCAATTTTTCAGTTTTTGATTTGTTAAAATGTTTTGAAATATCCAATAAATGTCGTTCCACTTCATGATTGTGTCCCACTTGTTGTTGATTCTTCACAAAAAAATACAGTTTTATATCTTTATGTTTGAAGCCTGAAATGTGGCAAAAGGTCTCAAAGTTCAAGGGGGCCGAATACTTTCGCAAGGCACTGTACATAGTGTTGAAGTCGGAAGATAGGTTGGAGTCATTACTTAGGTTGGAGTCATTAAAACTCATTTTTCAACCACTCCACAAATGTATTGTTAACAAACTATAGTTTTGCCAAATCGGTTAGGACATCTACTTTGTCTTACAACAATTGTTTAAAGACAGATTATTTCACTTATAAGTCACTGTGTCACAATTCCAGTGGGTCAGAAGTTTACATACATTAAGTTGACTGTGCCTTTACACAGCTTGGAAAATTCCAGAAAATTATGTCATGGCTTTAGAAGCTTCTGATAGGCTAATTTACATAATTTGAGTCAATTGGAGGTGTACCTGTGAATGTATTTCAAGGCCTAACTTTCAGTGCCTCTTTGCTTGACATCATGGGAAAATCAAAAGAAATCAGCCAAGACCTCAGAAAAATGTAGACCTCGACAAGTCTGGTTCATCCTTGGGAGCAGTTTCTAAACGCCTGAAGGTACCATGTTCATCTGTACAAACAATAATACGCAATTATAAACACCATGTGACCACACAGCCATCATACCTCTCAGGAAAAAGACTCATTCTGTCTCCTACAGATGAAAGTAGTTTGGTGTGAAAAGTGCAAATCATTCCCAGAACAACAGCAGAGACCTTGTGAAGATGCTGGAGGAAACAGGTACAAAAGTAAATATATCCACAGTAAAACGAGTCCAACATCGACATAACCTGAAAGGCCGCTCAGCAAGGAAGAAGCCACTGCTCCAAAACCGCCATAAAAAAGCTTTGCAACTGCACATGGGGACAAAGATCGTACTTTTTGGAGAAATGTCCTCTGGTCTGATGAAACAAAAATAGAACTGTTTGGCCATAATGACCATCGTTATGTTTGGAGGAAAAAGGGGGAGGCTTGCAAGCCGAAGAACACCATCCCAACCGTGAAGCACGGGGGTGGCAGCATCATGTTGTGGGGGTGCTTTGCTGCAGGAGGGACTGGTGCACTTCACAAAATAGATGGCATCACGAGGGAGGAAAATTATGTGGATATATTGAAGCAACATCGCAAGACATCAGTTAGGAAGTTAAAGCTTGGTCGCAAATGGGTCTTCCAAATGGACAATGACCCCAAGCATACTTCCAAAGTTGTAGCAAAATGGCTTAAGGACAACGAAGTCAAGGTATTGGAGTGGCCATCACCATGCCCTGACCTTAATCCTTTAGAAAATGTGTGGGTAGAACTGAAAAAGCGTGTGCGAGTAAGGAGGCCTACAAACTTGACTCAGTTACACCAGCTCTGTCAGGAGGAATAGACCAAAATTCACCCAACGTATTGTGGGAAGCTTGTGGAAGGATACCTGAAACATTTGACCCAAGTTAAACAATTTAAAGGCAATGCTACCAAATACTAATGTAAACTTCTGACCCACAGGGAATGTGATGAAAGAAAGCTTAAATAAGTAATTCTCTCTACTATTATTCTGACATTTCACATTCTTAAAATAAAGTGGTGATCCTAACTGACCTAAAATAAGGAATTTTTATTAGGATTAAATGTCAGGAATTCAGGAGTTTAAATGTATTTGGCTAAGGTGTATGTAAACCTCCGACTTCAACTGTATATATACTGTGGGGCAAAAAAGTATTTAGTCAGCCACCAATTGTGCAAGTTCTCCCACTTAAAAAGATGAGAGAGGCCTGTCTATTTTCATCATAGGTACACTTAAACTATGACAGACAAAATGAGATTTTTTTTCTCCAGAAAATCACATTGTAGGATTTTTAATGAATTTATTAGCAAATTATGGTGGAAAATAAGTATTTGGTCAATAACAAAAGTTTATCTCAATAGTTTGTTATATACCCTTTGTTGGCAATGTCAGAGGTCCAATGTTTTCTGTAAGTCTTCACACTGTTGCTGCTATTTTGGCCCATTCCTCCATGCAGATCTCCACTCCTAGAGCAGTGATGTTTTGGGGCTGTTGCTGGTATTTTGGCCCATTCCTCCATGCAGATCTCCACTCCTAGAGTAGTGATGTTTTGGGGCTGTTGCTGGTATTTTGGCCCATTCCTCCATGCAGATCTCCTCTAGAGCAACACGGACTTTCAACTCCCTCCAAAGATTTTCTATGGGGTTGAGATCTGGAGACTGGCTAGGCCACTCCAGGACCTTGAAATGCTTCTTACGAAGCCACTCCTTCGTTGCCCGGGTGGTGTGTTTGAGATCATTGTCATGCTGAAAGACCCAGCCACATTTCATCTTCAATGCCCTTGCTGATGGAAGGAGGTTTTCACTCAAAATCTCACGATACATGGCCCCATTCATTCTTTCCTTTACGCGGATCAGTCGTCCTGGTCCCTTTGCAGAAAAACAGCTCCAAAGCATGACGTTTCCACCCCCATGCTTCAAAGTAGGTATGGTGTTCTTTGGATGCAACTCAGCATTCTTTGTCCTCCAAACATGACGAGTTGAGTTTTTACCAAAAAGTTATATTTTGGTTTCATCTGACCATATGACATTCTCCCAATCTTTTTCTGGATCATCCATTTTTTTAATTTATTTTTTTACCTTTATTTAACTAGGTCAGTTAAGAACAAATTCTTATTTTCAATGATGGCCTAGGAACAGTGGGTTAACTGCCTGTTCAGGGGCAGAACGACAGATTTGTACCTTGTCAGCTCGGGGGTTTGAATTTGCAACCTTCCGGTTACTAGTCCAATGCTCTAACCACTAGGCTACCCTGCCACCCCAAATGCTCTCTAGCAAACTTCAGACGGGCCTGGACATGTACTGGCTTAAGCAGGGGGACACGTCTGGCACTGCAGGATATGAGTCCCTGGCGGCGTAATGTGTTACTGATGGTAGGCTGTTACTTTGGTCCCAGCTCTCTGCAGGTCATTCACTAGGTCCCCCCGTGTGGGTCTGGGATTTTTGCTCACCGTTCTTGTGATCATTTTGACCCCACGGGGTGAGATCTTGCGTGGAGCCCCAGATCGAGGGAGATTAACAGTGGTCTTGTATGTCTTCCATTTCCTAATAATTGCTCCCTCCCACAGTTGATTTCTTCAAACCAAGCTGCTTACCTATTGCAGATTCAGTCTTCCCAGCCTGGTGCAGGTCTATAATTTTGTTTCTGGTGTCCTTTGACAACTCTTTGGTGTTGGCCATAGTGGAGTTTGGAGTGTGACTGTTTGAGGTTGTGGACACTTGTCTTATATACTGATAAGAAGTTCAAACTGGTGCCATTAATATAGAGTGGAGGACAGAGGAGCCTCTTAAAGAAGTTGTTACAGGTCTGTGAGAGCCAGAAATCTTGCTTGTTTGTAGGTGATCAAATACTTATTTTCCACCATAATTTGCAAATAAATTCATAAAAAATCCTACAATGTGATATTCTGGATTTTTTTCTCATTTTGTCTGTCATAGTTGAAGTGTACCTATGATGAAAATTACAGGCCTCTCTCCTCTTTTTAAGTGGAAGAACTTGCACAATTGGTGGCTGACTAAATACTTTTTTGCCCCACTGTATGTACCAAGATGTATTTATTTTAACCGGGTTGCGCAATAAAGTTGGGTACTTATTTCCATTGTGTCTCATATGTTTTGATTATACTGTTCAATCTGCAGCCAGCTTTGACATTTTAAAAGTGGTGATGGTTTGTATGGCTTTGAGTTGATGTGGTAGTTTGTTCCACTCAACAGCACCGGTATATGACAAGGTCTTCTTACCAGATAGACTATTGTAGTTCATACAGTGAATATTACAGTATCTGCCTCTGGTATTATGCTGTTGGACATATCTAACAAATTAATAATAGTTGGATAGTTACCTGGGGGCTTGTTGTTTGTCAGCAAGGTGATGCGATTTTGTTGTTTGTCAGCAAGGTGATGTGATGATGTTGTTTGTCAGCAAGGTGATGTGATGATGTTGTTTGTCAGCAAGGTGATGTGATGATGTTGTTTGTCAGCAAGGTGATGTGATGATGTTGTTTGTCAGCAAGGTGATGTGATGATGTTTGTCAGCAAGGTGATGTGATGATGTTGTTTGTCAGCAAGGTGATGTGATGATGTTTGTCAGCAAGGTGATGTGATGATGTTGTTTGTCAGCAAGGTGATGTGTTGTTGTTTCTCAGCAAGGTGATGTGATGATGTTGTTTCTCAGCAAGGTGATGTGTTGTTGTTTCTCAGCAAGGTGATGTGATGATGTTGTTTGTCAGCAAGGTGATGTGATGATGTTGTTTGTCAGCAAGGTGATGTGTTGTTGTTTCTCAGCAAGGTGATGTGATGATGTTGTTTCTCAGCAAGGTGATGTGTTGTTGTTTCTCAGCAAGGTGATGTGATTATGTTTTTCAGCAAGGTGATGCGATTTTGTTGTTTGTCAGCAAGGTGATGTGATGATGTTGTTTCTCAGCAAGGTGGTGTGATGTTGTTTGTCAGCAATGTGATGTTGTTGTTTGTCAGCAAGGTGATGTGATGATGTTTGTCAGCAAGGTGATATGATGTTGTTGTTTGTCAGCAAGGTGATGTGATGATGTTGTTTCTCAGCAAGATGATGTGATGTTGTTTGTCAGCAATGTGATGTTGTTGTTTGTCAGCAAGGTGATGTGATGATGTTTGTCAGCAAGGTGATGTGATGTTGTTGTTTGTCAGCAAGGTGATGTGATGATGTTGTTTGTCAGCAAGGCAATGTGATGTTGTTGTTTGTCAGCAAGGTGATGTGATGATGTTTGTCAGCAAGGCAATGTGATGTTGTTGTTTGTCAGCAAGGTGATGTGATGATGTTGTTTCTCAGCAAGGTGATGTGATGTTGTTTGTCAGCAATGTGATGTTGTTGTTTGTCAGCAAGGTGATGTGATGATGTTTGTCAGCAAGGTGATGTGATGTTGTTTGTCAGCAAGGCAATGTGATGTTGTTTGTCAGCAAGGTGATGTGATGATGTTTGTCAGCAAGGCAATGTGATGTTGTTGTTTGTCAGCAAGGTGATGTGATGATGTTTGTCAGCAAGGTGATGTGATGATGTTTGTCAGCAAGGTGATGTGATGATGTTTGTCAGCAAGGTGATGTGATGATGTTGTTTGTCAGCAAGGTGATGTGATGATGTTTGTCAGCAAGGTGATGTGATGATGATGTTTGTCAGCAAGGTGATGTGATGATGTTGTTTGTCAGCAAGGTGATGTGATGATGTTGTTTGTCAGCAAGGCAATGTGATGTTGTTGTTTGTCAGCAAGGTGATGTGATGTTGTTGTTTGTCAGCAAGGTGATGTGATGATGTTTGTCAGCAAGGCAATGTGATGTTGTTGTTTGTCAGCAAGGCAATGTGATGATGTTGTTTGTCAGCAAGGTGATGTGATGATGTTTGTCAGCAAGGTGATGTGATGATGTTTGTCAGCAAGGTGATGTGATGATGTTGTTTGTCAGCAAGGTGATGTGATGATGTTTGTCAGCAAGGTGATGTGATGATGATGTTTGTCAGCAAGGTGATGTGATGATGTTGTTTGTCAGCAAGGTGATGTGATGATGTTGTTTTTCAGCAAGGCAATGTGATGTTGTTTGTCAGCAAGGTGATGTGATGATTATGTTTGTCAGCAAGGTGATGTGATGATGTTGTTTGTCAGCAAGGTGATGTGATGATGTTTGTCAGCAAGGTAATGTGATGATGTTTGTCAGCAAGGTGATGTGATGATGATGTTTGTCAGCAAGGTGATGTGATGATGTTTGTCAGCAAGGTGATGTGATGATGTTGTTTGTCAGCAAGGTGATGTGATGATGTTTGTCAGCAAGGTGATGTGATGTTGTTTGTCAGCAAGGTGATGTGATGTTGTTGTTTGTCAGCAATGTGATGTGATGATGTTTGTCAGCAAGGTGATGTGATGATGTTTGTCAGCAAGGTGATGTGATGTTGTTTGTCAGCAAGGCGATGTGATGTTGTTGTTTGTCAGCAAGGTGATGTGATGATGTTTGTCAGCAAGGCAATGTGATGTTGTTGTTTGTCAGCAAGGTGATGTGATGATGTTGTTTGTCAGCAAGGTGATGTGATGATGTTTGT
Organism: Oncorhynchus mykiss; assembly: GCF_013265735.2. Taxonomy (NCBI): domain Eukaryota; kingdom Metazoa; phylum Chordata; class Actinopteri; order Salmoniformes; family Salmonidae; genus Oncorhynchus; species Oncorhynchus mykiss. Next base: position 287,314 of record NC_048576.1, on the reverse strand, counting down.
CAGCAAGGTGATGTGATGATGTTGTTTGTCAGCAAGGTGATGTGATGATGTTTGTCAGCAAGGTGATGTGATGATGTTTGTCAGCAAGGTGATGTGATGTTGTTGTTTGTCAGCAAGGTGATGTGATTATGTTGTTTGTCAGCAAGGTGATGTGATGATGTTTGTCAGCAAGGTGATGTGATGATGTTGTTTGTCAGCAAGGTGATGTGATGATGTTGTTTGTCAGCAAGGTGATGTGATGATGTTTGTCAGCAAGGTGATGTGATGATGTTTGTCAGCAAGGTGATGTGATGATGTTTGTCAGCAAGGTGATGTGATGATGTTTGTCAGCAAGGCGATGTGATGTTGTTTGTCAGCAAGGTGATGTGATGATGTTTGTCAGCAAGGTGATGTGATGATGTTTGTCAGCAAGGTGATGTGATGATGTTTGTCAGCAAGGTGATGTGATGATGTTTGTCAGCAAGGCAATGTGATGTTGTTGTTTGTCAGCAAGGTGATGTGATGATGTCGTTTGTCTGCAAGGTGATGTGATGTTTGTCAGCAAGGTGATGTGATGATGATGATTGTCAGCAAGGTGATGTGATGATGATGTTTGTCAACAAGGTTATGTGATTTTGTTTCTCAGTAAGGTTATGCAATGTTGTTTGTCAGCAAGGTGATGTTGTTTATTGTTGTTGTTTGTTTGTCAGCAAGGTGATGTGTTTCCACCCCTGGTCTGACGTCACACTGCCTCTCATGACGCTTCCTGACATCATCAAAGTAATTGACAAGTGGGCAGAACTGATGGTGGATCTAGGCTCCACCTACCCCTGGGTCCAGGTAAGGTCTGGTCTACAAAGTGACTGAGTAGGAGTGCTGGTCTAGGATCAGGTCCCCCAGTCCATATCATCTTATTCATTACGATTAAAAGGGAGAACGGATCAGAGATCAGCACTCCTACTTTGATACATCTGTCTCCAGGTGTTAATCCTGTTATTCCCTTTATGACTTTCTCACCCTGGGAAGCACGAGGGCAGAGGAGGGTTGCTGTCAACATGGACGGATGCAACAAACCATAGAGAAGGCCTTTAGCCAGGAGATTCACAGACCATCGGATGTTAAATCCAATTGATTAGTCGTACACATTTTGCAGATGTTATCGCAGGTGAAATGCTTATGTTTCTATCCTCAAGGGGGCAGGATAGCTAACAATACAAAACAATACACACACATATCAGAACGAGTCCGGCATAACATACATACATGCTGTGCATGCATGTATATATTTGTGTGTATAGACAGTATATGAATAGAAAAGGTATGTACAGCAGTAGTTATATAGGAGGGGTTAGGGTTAGACAGTATAGACAGTAGTTATAAAGGATGGTGTGTATAGACAGTATAGACAGTAGTTATATAGGATGGTGTGTATAGACAGTAGTTATATAGGATGGTGTGTATAGACAGTAGTTATATAGGATGGTGTGTAGACAATAGTTATATAGGATGGTGTGTAGACAGTAGTTATATAGGATGGTGTGTATAGACAGTAGTTATATAGGATGGTGTGTATAGACAGTAGTTATATACGATGGTGTGTAGACAATAGTTATATAGGATGGTGTGTATAGACAGTAGTTATATAGGATGGTGTGTATAGACAGTAGTTATATAGGATGGTGTGTATAGACAGTAGTTATATACGATGGTGTGTATAGAAAGTAGTTATATAAGATGGTGTGTATAGACAGTAGTTATATAGGATGGTGTCTATAGACAGTAGTTATAATAGGATGGTGTGTATAGACAGTAGTTATATAGGATGGTGTGTATAGACAGTAGTTATATAGGATGGTGTCTATAGACAGTAGTTATATAGGATGGTGTCTATAGACAGTAGTTATATAGGATGGTGTGTATAGACAGTAGTTATATAGGATGGTGTGTATAGACAGTAGTTATATAGGATGGTGTGTATAGACAGTATAGACAGTAGTTATATTGGATGGTGTGTATAGACAGTAGTTATATAGGATGGTGTGTATAGACAGTAGTTATATAGGATGGTGTGTAGACTGTAGTTATACAGGATGGTGTGTATAGACAGTAGTTATATAGGATGGTGTGTAGACAGTAGTTATATAGGATGGTGTGTATAGACAGTATGGAAAGTAGTTATACAGGATGGTGTGTATAGACAGTAGTTATTTAGGATGGTGTGTATAGACAGTATTTATATAGGATGGTGTGTATAGACAGTAGTTATACAGGATGGTGTGTATAGACAGTAGTTATACAGGATGGTGTGTATAGACAGTAGTTATATAGGATGATGTGCACAGACAGTATGGAAAGTAGTTATACAGGATGGTGTGTATAGACAGTAGTTATTTAGGATGGTGTGTATAGACAGTATTTATATAGGATGGTGTGTATAGACAGTAGTTATATAGGTTGGTGTGCATAGACAGTATGGACAGTAGTTATACAGGATGGTGTGTATAGACAGTATTATAACACACCATCCTATATAACTACTGTCCACAGTGTCTCCTGACCCCTCCTGTCTCAGCCTCCAGTATTATATGGGATGGTGTATACTGGATGGTGTGTATAGACAGTATAGACAGTTGTTATATAGGATGGTGTGTAGACAGTAATTATATAGGGTGGTGTGTTTGTAGAGACAGTAGTTGTAGAGGATGGTGTATATAGACAGTAGTTATTTATGATGGTGTGTATAGACAGTGTTATCCAGGATGGTGTGTATAGACAGTAGTTATATAGGATGGTGTTAATAGACAGTATAGACAGTAGTTATATAGGATGGTGTGTATAGACAGTAGTTATATAGGATGGTGTGTATAGACAGTAGTTATATAGGATGGTGTTAATAGACAGTATAGACAGTAGTTATATAGTATGGTTTGTAGAGAGTAGTTGTAGAGGATGGTGTGTGTATAGACAGTTATTTAGGATGGTGTGCATATACAGTATGGACAGTAGTTATAATGGGATGGTGTGTATAGACAGTAGTTATAAAGGATGGTATGTATAGACAGTAATTTTATAGGATGGTGTGTATAGACAGTAGTTATACAGGATGGTGTGTATTGACAGTAGTTATAATGGGATGGTGTGTATAGACAGTAGTTATACAGGATGTTGTGTATAGACAGTAGTTATACAGGATGTTGTGTATAGACAGTAGTTATACAGAATGATGTGTATAGACAGTAGTTATATAGGATGGTGTGTATAGACAGTAGTTATACAGGATGTTGTGTATAGACAGTAATTTTTTAGGATGGTGTGTATAGACAGTAGTTATACAGGATGTTGTGTATAGACAGTAGTTATACAGAATGATGTGTATAGACAGTAGTTATATAGGATGGTGTGTAGAGAGAGTTGTTATTTAGGATGGTGTGTATAGACATAGACAGTAGTTATACAGGATGGTGTGTATAGACAGTAGTTATTTAGGATGATGTGTATAGACAGTAGTTATATAGGATGGTGTGTATAGACAGTAGTTATACAGGATGGTATGTATAGACAGTAGTTACATAGGATGGTGTGCATAGACAGTATGGACAGTAGTTATACAGGATGGTGTGTATAGACAGTAGTTATATAGGATGGTGTGTATAGACAGTAGTTATACAGGATGTTGTGTATAGACAGTAGTTATACAGAATGATGTGTATAGACAGTAGTTATATAGGATGGTGTGTATAGACAGTAGTTATACAGGATGTTGTGTATAGACAGTAGTTATACAGAATGATGTGTATAGACAGTAGTTATAATAGGATGGTGTGTAGAGAGAGTTGTTATTTAGGATGGTGTGTATAGACATAGACAGTAGTTATACAGGATGGTGTGTATAGACAGTAGTTATTTAGGATGATGTGTATAGACAGTAGTTATATAGGATGGTGTGTATAGACAGTAGTTATACAGGATGGTATGTATAGACAGTAGTTACATAGGATGGTGTGCATAGACAGTATGGACAGTAGTTATGCAGGATGGTGTGTATAGACAGTAGTTATATAGGATTGTGAGTATAGACAATATAGACAGTAGTTATATTGGATGTTGTGTATTGACAGTATAGACAGTAGTTATTATAGGATGGTGTGTATAGACAGTATAGAGAGTAGTTATATAGACAATGGTTTGTATAGACAGTAGTTATACAGGATGGTGTGTATAGACAGTAGTTATATAGGATGGTGTGTATAGACAGTAGTTATACAGGATGTTGTGTATAGACAGTAGTTATACAGAATGATGTGTATAGACAGTAGTTATAATAGGATGGTGTGTAGACAGTAGTTATATAGGGTGGTGTGTATAGACAGTAGTTATATAGGGTGGTGTGTATAGACAGTAGTTATATAGGGTGGTGTGTATAGACAGTAGTTATATAGGGTGGTGTGTATATACAGCTCTTATCCAGAGCGACTTACATAATCAGTTATGGGCAAGGGCTCAAGGGCTCATCAACTAATGTTTTTATTAGTCAGCTCAGGGATTCGAACCAGCGACCTTTCAATTAATGGCCCAACGCTTTTAAACACTTGGCCTCGTCTTAACTGCTTGGCTACCTTCCGCCACCAACTGAACTGGAGTGTGAACCTCGTTCATCTTTCAGTCACCCACATAGGTATATGCTCCTAAAAACCATTGTATATTATTGGGTGATTGGTCAAATTGACCTGCATGTTACGCGCCTGCTTATAAGTGATATACAGGCTCTATTATTTTTAGTTAAGGTACCTTTTTTTCATGTAGTTTACTACTACTATCACCCTCTGCGGACGGACAGGGGACGTCTTTAACCTCCTGTCTTCTATCACCCTCTGCGGACGGACAGGTGAAGTCTTTAACCTCCTGTCTTCTATCACCCTCTGCGGACGGACAGGGGAAGTCTTTAACCTCCTGTCTTCTATCACCCTCTGCGGACGGACAGGGGAAGTCTTTAACCTCCTGTCTTCTATCACCCTCTGCGGACGGACAGGGGAAGTCTTTAACCTCCTGTCTTCTATCACCCTCTGCGGACGGACAGGGGAAGTCTTTAACCTCCTGTCTTCTATCACCCTCTGCGGACGGACAGGGGAAGTCTTTAACCTCCTGTCTTCTATCACCCTCTGGGGACGGACAGGGGAAGTCTTTAACCTCCCTCCAACAGGATGCTTCCTCACCGGGTGTGTGTGTAGTTGGTGGGGTCAGGGTGTGTGTGTAGTTGGTGGGGTCAGGGTGTGTGTGTAGTTGGTGGCGTCAGGGTGTTTGTGTAGTTGGTGGGGTCAGGGTGTGTGTGTAGTTGGTGGGGTCAGGATGTGTGTGTAGTTGGTGTGGTCAGGGTGTGTGTGTAGTTTGTGGGGTCAGGGTGTGTGTGTAGTTGGTGGGGTCAGGGTGTGTGTGTAGTTGGTGGGGTCAGGGTGTGTGTGTAGTTGGTGGGGTCAGGGTGTGTGTGTAGTTGGTGGCGTCAGGGTGTGTGTGTCTAGTTGGTGGGGTCAGGGTGTGTGTGTAGTTGGGTGTGTGTGTAGTTGGTGGGGTCAGGGTGTGTGTGTGTGTAGTTGGTGGCGTCAGGGTGTGTGTGTAGTTGGTGGGGTCAGGGTGTGCGTGTAGTTGGTGTGGTCAGGGTGTGCGTGTAGTTGGTGGGGTAAGGGTGTGTGTGTAGTTGGTGGCGTCAGGGTGTGTGTGTAGTTGGTGGCGTCAGGGTGTGTGTGTGTAGTTGGTGGGGTAAGGATGTGTGTGTAGTTGGGTGTGTGTGTAGTTGGTGGGGTCAGGGTGTGTGTGTAGTTGGTGTGTGGTGGGGGAATCCTTGTGTCTTTTCAGGGACTCTGAAATGTAATCACAATCCTATGTTCATACCTGGCTTTAACCATGATTAGATTACCATACTAGACTAAGACCTATCTTTAACTGTGTTAGATTACCATACTAGACTAAGACCTGTCTTTAACTGTGTTTCAGATCTTTGAGAATAAAGGAGCCATGATGGGCTGTTCCAACCCCCATCCTCACTGCCAGGTAAGCCAGCCTGTTCCAACCCCCATCCTCACTGCCAGGTAAGCCAGCCTGTTCCAACCTCTATCCTCACTGCCAGGTAATCCAGCCTGTTCCAACCCCCATCCTCACTGCCAGGTAAGACAGCCTGTTCCAACCCCCATCCTCACTGCCAGGTAAGTCAGCCTGTTCCAACCCCCATCCTCACTGCCAGGTAAGTCAGCCTGTTCCAACCCCCATCCTCACTGCCAGGTAAATCAGCCTGTTCCAAACCCCATCCTCACTGTCAGGTAAGTCAGCCTGTTCCAACCCCCATCCTCACTGTCAGGTAAGTCAGCCTGTTCCATCCTCTGGTACCCACTCCTGAAAGAGAGGTTTCATTAGACTCCATTGAACAACAAGGCAGACCGGTCCAGTATATTACCCTCCAGCAGTCTGTAATAATGGTCATATTGTTGGACCGTACACTACTTTAATACAGCCTGCTACATTAGCTTGTAAGTGTGTGTGTTTTTTTGTTTTTATCAAGGGGGGCCAGATGCTCGCTGGCTTCCCTTGCATTCAATGCTATGGGAGGCAACAATGTCATACTCTTTATGACCAGACATGATCAGATAGATCAGATAGGCCTACACAGACAGAGAAAGAGGGGTACTGTTTTGCTCACTAGGATGCTTTCTCTGGTGAGATACACTACATCTGTGACTAGTTTCAGGAAATTAGATATATGTTGCATGTCACTACTTCACAGGAAGTATTTTTTTTGGGGCAGAAGTGCCTTCTGGAACATGTGAACTTTGCCTTAATAACAAACTTGTATGCAGTCTGTAAATACAAACAAAATGGTTAAATTACATGCCTAGTTGGTCTAAACACAGAAAAAGTAAGGAATCTTCCCGCTAGCCATGATTGGCTGAGATAATGGCTGGGCTGGACATTCCGAGAGTTCGGATTGGTCTGCCATGTAGCATACTTTTGCCTATAACATGAGCTGCTCAGTATGTGTTGCTCACAGAACGGGACCGCCGAGTGCTGAAGCGCGTAAAAAATGTCTGTCCTCGGTTGCAACACTCACTACTGAGTTCCAAACTGCCTCTGGAGCAACGTCAGCATAATAACTGTTAGTTGGAAGCTTCATGAAATGGGTTTCCATGGCTGAGCAGCCATGGAGCAGCCATTTTAGGCACACAAGCCTAAAATCACCATGCACAATGCCAAGCGTTAGCTGGAGTGGTGTAAAGTTCTCCGCCATTGGACTCTGGTGCAGTGGAAACATGTTCTCTGTAGTGATGAGTCACGCTTCACCATCTGGCAGTCTGACAGACTAATCTGGGTTTGGCAGATGCCAGGAGAACGCTACCTGCCCCAATGCATAGTGCCCACTGTAAAGTTTGGTGTAAGAGGAATGATGGTTTTGGGCTGTTTGATGTTTCGTGCCCCTTAGTTCCAGTGAAGGGAGATCTTAACGCTACAGCATACAATGACATTCTAGATGATTCTGTGCTTCCAACTTTGTGGCAACAGTTTGGGGAATACCCTTTCCTGTTTCAGCATGACAATGCCTCCGTGCACAAAGCGAGGTCCATATAGAAATAGTTTATTGATATCAGTGTGGAAGAACTTGACTGGCCTGCACAGAGCCCTGATCTCAACCCCATCAAACACCTTTCAGATGAATTGGAACGCCGTGAATTGAAGGAAAATGATGAAACACAGAGAGACGAAGAATACATTTTTTCTTGGTAAATTTTTTGCCTTGCTTCCCTGGCATCCATGAATACACGCCAATGCAAAGCTGTGCTTACTTCCAGATGTTTGTTGGACACTTTACTCTGGTCTCCAGCTCGTAAAACAAGTCCTTGATTATTCCAACTGTTATTAGATGTTCATTGTGTGTAAAAACAGGTCAGTAAAAACACTTTATTGAGCGTCCTAAATTGAGCTGCACAGCTGACAGTTTTAAATGTAAAATGATACGCCTTGACTTTTTTTTTCTAAAACGCCATTTTTTTTTGTATCTTTGTTGGCTCTCTGGACTGTAAAGGCACTTTGAAGACTGTTACCCAACCAGCATCTCTCCCTCTCTCTCTCTCGCTCCCTCCCTGTCCCCCTCAACTCCCCTGTCTCCTTCTCTGTGTGTGATGGTTTTATAGCATCAAGGACTGTTCAGCCTCTCTGGATGAGCTCAGGATTTGACTGGTTTCTCTGTGGCCAGGGACATTTAATATGGAAACGGAGCAGACTAGGCTGTACCAAAGTACAAAGAGGAGTGGATTAGTCCGTCGTCTAGTGAAGATATCTTTATAAGTTGTGTAAGGAGCTCTCATTAAAGAACATTCCTCTGATGAAGACATCAGAAAACTATGCAGTTTACTGGCATGCTATCTATCACTAGTATTACAGCGAGATGGACAAAGAGAACAGAGAGGGAGTAGAGTGATGTAGTTAGTAACTATCTCCCAGAAGGCTAGTTCCAGCTCTCCTTATCGGAGGCCATGGGCCCTGAGTAGGCTAGTTCCAGCTCTCCTTATCGGGAAGACATGGTCCTGAGAAGGCTCGTTCCAGCTCTCCTTATCGGAGGCCATGGGCCCTGAGTAGGCTAGTTCCAGTTCTCCTTATCTGAGGACATAGGTCCTGAGTAGGCTAGTTCCAGCTCTCCTTATCGGAGGCCATGGGCCCTGAGAAGGCTAGTTCCAGCTCTCCTTATTGGAGGACATGGGTCCTGAGAAGGCTAGTTCCAGCTCTCCTTATCGGAGGCCATGGGTCCTGAGAAGGCTCGTTCCAGCTCTCCTTATCGGGAAGACATGGTCCTGAGAAGGCTCGTTCCAGCTCTCCTTATCGGAGGACATGGGCCCTGAGAAGGCTAGTTCCAGCTCTCCTTATCGGAGGACATGGGCCCTGAGAAGGCTAGTTCCAGCTCCTCTTATCGGAGGACATGGGCCCTGAGAAGGCTAGTTCCAGCTCTCCTTATCGGAGGACATGGGCCCTGAGAAGGCTAGTTTCAGCTCTCCTTATCGGAGGCCATGGGTCCTGAGAAGGCTAGTTCCAGCTCTCCTTATCAGAGGACATGGTCCTGTGAAGGCTAGTTCCAGCTCTCCTTATCGGGAAGACATGGTCCTGAGAAGGCTCGTTCCAGCTCTCCTTATCGGAGGCCATGGGCCCTGAGTAGGCTAGTTCCAGTTCTCCTTATCAGAGGACATAGGTCCTGAGTAGGCTAGTTCCAGCTCTCCTTATCGGAGGCCATAGGCCCTGAGAAGGCTAGTTCCAGCTCTCCTTATTGGAGGACATGGGTCCTGAGAAGGCTAGTTCCAGCTCTCCTTATCGGAGGCCATGGGTCCTGAGAAGGCTCGTTCCAGCTCTCCTTATCGGGAAGACATGGTCCTGAGAAGGCTCGTTCCAGCTCTCCTTATCGGAGGACATGGGCCCTGAGAAGGCTAGTTCCAGCTCTCCTTATCGGAGGACATGGGCCCTGAGAAGGCTAGTTCCAGCTCCTCTTATCGGAGGACATGGGCCCTGAGAAGGCTAGTTCCAGCTCTCCTTATCGGAGGACATGGGCCCTGAGAAGGCTAGTTTCAGCTCTCCTTATCGGAGGCCATGGGTCCTGAGAAGGCTAGTTCCAGCTCTCCTTATCAGAGGACATGGTCCTGTGAAGGCTCGTTCAAGCTCTCCTTATCAGAGGACATGGCCCTGAGTAGGCTAGTTCCAGCCCCTCTTATCGGAGGACATGGGCCCTGAAAAGGCTAGTTCCAGCTCTCCTTATCGGAGGCCATGGGCCCTGAGTAGGCTAGTTCCAGCTCTCCTAATCGGAGGCCATGGTCCCTGAGAAGGCTAGTTCCAGCTCTCCTTATCGGAGGACATGGGCCCTGAGAAGGCTAGTTCCAGCTGTCCTTATCGGAGGCCATGCGCCCTGAGTAGGCTTGTTCCAGCTCTACTTATCGGAGGCCATGGGCCCTGAGTAGGCTAGTTCCAGCTCTCCTTATCGGAGGCCATGGGCCCTGAGTAGGCTAGTTCCAGCTCTTCTTATCGGAGGCCATGGGCCATGAGAAGGCTAGTTCCAGCTCTCCTTATCGGAGGCCATGGGTCCTGAGAAGGCTAGTTCCAGCTCTCCTTATCGGAGGACATGGGCCCTGAGAAGGCTAGTTCCAGCTCTCCTTATCGGAGGACATGGGCCCTGAGTAGGGTAGTTCCAGCTCTTCTTATCGGAGGCCATGGGCCCTGAGAAGGCTCGTTCCAGCTCTCCTTATCGGAGGACATGGGCCCTGAGTAGGCTAGTTCCAGCTCTCCTTATCGGAGGCAATGGGCCCTGAGAAGGCTAGTTCCAGCTCTCCTTATCAGAGGCCATGGGCCCTGAGAAGGCTAGTTCCAGCTCTCCTTATTGGAGGCCATGGGCCCTGAGTAGGCTAGTTCCAGCTCTCCTTATCGGAGGCCATGGGCCTGAGAAGGCTAGTTACAGCTCTCCTTATCGGAGGCCATGGGCCCTGAGAAGGCTAGTTCCAGCTCTCCTTATTGGAGGCCATGGGCCCTGAGTAGCTAGTTCCAGCTCTCCTTATCGGAGGCCATGGGCCCTGAATAGGCTAGTTCCAGCTCTCCTTATCGGAGGCCATGGGCCCTGAGAAGGCTAGTTCCAGCTCTCCTTATCGGAGGCCATGGGCCCTGAGAAGGCTAGTTTCAGCTCTCCTTATCGGAGGACATGGGCCCTGAGAAGGCTAGTTCCAGCTCTCCTTATCGGAGGACATGGGCCCTGAGAAGGCTAGTTTCAGCTCTCCTTATCGGAGGCCATGGGTCCTGAGAAGGCTAGTTCCAGCTCTCCTTATCGGAGGACATGGTCCTGTGAAGGCTCGTTCCAGCTCTCCTTATCGGAGGACATGGCCCTGAGTAGGCTAGTTCCAGCCCCTCTTATCGGAGGACATGGGCCCTGAAAAGGCTAGTTCCAGCTCTCCTTATCGGAGGACATGGCCCTGAGAAGGCTAGTTCCAGCTCTCCTTATCGGAGGACATGGTCCTGTGAAGGCTCGTTCCAGCTCTCCTTATCGGAGGACATGGCCCTGAGTAGGCTAGTTCCAGCCCCTCTTATCGGAGGACATGGGCCCTGAAAAGGCTAGTTCCAGCTCTCCTTATCGGAGGACATGGCCCTGAGAAGGCTAGTTCCAGCGCTCCTTATCGGAGGACATGGTCCTGTGAAGGCTCGTTCCAGCTCTCCTTATCGGAAGACATGGCCCTGAGTAGGCTAGTTCCAGCCCCTCTTATCGGAGGACATGGGCCCTGAAAAGGCTAGTTCCAGCTCTCCTTATCGGAGGACATGGCCCTGAGTAGGCTAGTTCCAGCCCCTCTTATCGGAGGACATGGGCCCTGAAAAGGCTAGTTCCAGCTCTCCTTATCGGAGGCAGTGGGCCCTGAGTAGGCTAGTTCCAGCTCTCCTAATCGGAGGCCATGGGCCCTGAGAAGGCTAGTTCCAGCTCCTCTTATCGGAGGAGATGGGCCCTGAGAAGGCTAGTTCCAGCTGTCCTTATCGGATGCCATGGGCTCTGAGTAGGCTTGTTCCAGCTCTACTTATCGGAGGCCATGGGCCCTGAGTAGGCTAGTTCCAGCTCTCCTTATCGGAGGACATGGGCCCTGAGTAGGCTAGTTCCAGCTTTCCTTATCGGAGGCCATGGTTCCTGAGAAGGCTAGTTCCAGCTCTCTTATCGGAGGACATGGGCCCTGAGTAGGCTAGGTCCAGCTCTCCTAATCGGAGGCCATGGGCCCTGAGAAGGCTAGTTCCAGCTGTCCTTATCGGAGGCCATGGGCCCTGAGTAGGCTTGTTCCGGCCCTACTTATCGGAGGCCATGGGCCCTGAGTAGGCTAGTTCCAGCTCTCCTTATCGGAGGCCATGGGTCCTGAGAAGGCTTGTTCCAGCTATCCTTATCGGAGGACATGGGTCCTGAGTAGGTTAGTTCCAGCTCTCCTTATCCGAGGCCATGGGCCCTGAGTAGGCTAGTTCCAGCTCCTCTTTTCGGAGGCCATGGGCCCTGAGTAGGCTAGTTCCAGCTCTCCTTATCGGAGGCCAATGGGCCCTGAGATAGCTAGTTCCAGCTCTCCTTATCGGAGGACATGGGCCCTGAGATAGCTAGTTCCAGCTCTCCTTATCGGAGGACATGGGCCCTGAGAAGGCTAGTTCCAGCTCTCCTTATCGGAGGACATGAGCCCTGACTAGGCTAGTACCAGCTCTCCTTATCGGAGGCCATTGGTCCTGAGAAGGCTAGTTCCAGCTCTCTTATCGGAGGCCATGGGCCCTGAGTAGGCTAGTTCCATCTCTCCTTATCGGAGGCCAGGGGCCCTGAGTAGGCTAGTTCCAGCTCTCCTTATCGGAGGCCATGGGCCCTGAGTAGGCTAGTTCCAGCTCTCCTTATCGGAGGCCATGGACCTGAGTAGGCTAGTTTCAGCTCTCCTTATCTGAGGCCATGGCCCTTAGAAGGCTAGTTCCAGCTCTGCTTATCGGAGGCCATGGGCCCTGAGTAGGCTAGTTCCAACTCTCCTTATCGGAGGCCATGGGCCCTGAGAAGGCTAGTTCCAGCCCTCTTATCGGAGGACATGGGCCCTGAGTAGGCTAGTTCCAGCTCTCCTTATCGGAGGCCATGGGCCCTGAGTAGGCTAGTTCCAGCTCTCCTTATCGGAGGCCATGGGCCCTGAGTAGGCTAGTTCCAGTTCTCCTTATCAGAGGACATAGGTCCTGAGAAGGCTAGTTCCAGCTCTCCTTATCGGAGGCCATGGGCCCTGAGTAGGCTAGTTCCAGCCCCTCTTATCGGAGGACATGGGCCCTGAAAAGGCTAGTTCCAGCTCTCCTTATCGGAGGCAGTGGGCCCTGAGTAGGCTAGTTCCAGCTCTCCTAATCGGAGGCCATGGGCCCTGAGAAGGCTAGTTCCAGCTCCTCTTATCGGAGGAGATGGGCCCTGAGAAGGCTAGTTCCAGCTGTCCTTATCGGATGCCATGGGCTCTGAGTAGGCTTGTTCCAGCTCTACTTATCGGAGGCCATGGGCCCTGAGTAGGCTAGTTCCAGCTCTCCTTATCGGAGGACATGGGCCCTGAGAAGGCTAGTTCCAGCTCTCCTTATCGGAGGACATGGGCCCTGAGTAGGCTAGTTCCAGCTTTCCTTATCGGAGGCCATGGTTCCTGAGAAGGCTAGTTCCAGCTCTCTTATCGGAGGACATGGGCCCTGAGTAGGCTAGGTCCAGCTCTCCTAATCGGAGGCCATGGGCCCTGAGAAGGCTAGTTCCAGCTGTCCTTATCGGAGGCCATGGGCCCTGAGTAGGCTTGTTCCGGCCCTACTTATCGGAGGCCATGGGCCCTGAGTAGGCTAGTTCCAGCTCTCCTTATCGGAGGCCATGGGCCCTGAGTAGGCTAGTTCCAGCTCTCCTTATCGGAGGCCATGGGTCCTGAGAAGGCTAGTTCCAGCTCTCCTTATCGGAGGCCATGGGTCCTGAGAAGGCTTGTTCCAGCTATCCTTATCGGAGGACATGGGTCCTGAGTAGGTTAGTTCCAGCTCTCCTTATCCGAGGCCATGGGCCCTGAGTAGGCTAGTTCCAGCTCCTCTTTTCGGAGGCCATGGGCCCTGAGTAGGCTAGTTCCAGCTCTCCTTATCGGAGGCCAATGGGCCCTGAGATAGCTAGTTCCAGCTCTCCTTATCGGAGGACATGGGCCCTGAGATAGCTAGTTCCAGCTCTCCTTATCGGAGGACATGGGCCCTGAGAAGGCTAGTTCCAGCTCTCCTTATCGGAGGACATGAGCCCTGACTAGGCTAGTACCAGCTCTCCTTATCGGAGGCCATTGGTCCTGAGAAGGCTAGTTCCAGCTCTCTTATCGGAGGCCATGGGCCCTGAGTAGGCTAGTTCCAGCTCTCCTTATCGGAGGTCATGGGCCCTGAGAAGGCTAGTTCCAGCTCTCCTTATCGGAGGCCATGGCCCTGAGAAGGCTAGTTTCAGCTCTCCTTATCTGAGGCCATGGCCCTTAGAAGGCTAGTTCCAGCTCTCCTTATCGGAGGCCATGGGCCCTGAGTAGGCTAGTTCCAACTCTCCTTATCGGAGACCATGGGCCCTGAGAAGGCTAGTTCCAGCTCTCCTTACCGGAGGACATGGGCCCTGAGAAGGCTAGTTCCAGCTCTGCTTATCTGAGGCCATGGGCCCTGAGTAGGCTAGTTCCAGCTCTCCTTATCGGAGGCCATGGGCCCTGAGTAGGCTAGTTCCAGCTCTCCTTATCGGAGGCCAGGGACCCTGAGTAGGCTAGTTCCAGCTCTCCTTATCGGAGGCCATGGGCCCTGAGTAGGCTAGTTCCAGCTCTCCTTATCGGAGGCCATGGACCTGAGTAGGCTAGTTTCAGCTCTCCTTATCTGAGGCCATGGGCCCTGAGAAGGCTAGTTCCAGCTCTCCTTATCGGAGGACATGAGCCCTGACTAGGCTAGTACCAGCTCTCCTTATCGGAGGCCATTGGTCCTGAGAAGGCTAGTTCCAGCTCTCTTATCGGAGGCCATGGGCCCTGAGTAGGCTAGTTCCAGCTCTCCTTATCGGAGGTCATGGGCCCTGAGAAGGCTAGTTCCAGCTCTCCTTATCGGAGGCCATGGCCCTGAGAAGGCTAGTTTCAGCTCTCCTTATCTGAGGCCATGGCCCTTAGAAGGCTAGTTCCAGCTCTCCTTATCGGAGGCCATGGGCCCTGAGTAGGCTAGTTCCAAATCTCCTTATCGGAGACCATGGGCCCTGAGAAGGCTAGTTCCAGCTCTCCTTACCGGAGGACATGGGCCCTGAGAAGGCTAGTTCCAGCTCTGCTTATCTGAGGCCATGGGCCCTGAGTAGGCTAGTTCCAGCTCTCCTTATCGGAGGCCATGGGCCCTGAGTAGGCTAGTTCCAGCTCTCCTTATCGGAGGCCAGGGGCCCTGAGTAGGCTAGTTCCAGCTCTCCTTATCGGAGGCCATGGGCCCTGAGTAGGCTAGTTCCAGCTCTCCTTATCGGAGGCCATGGACCTGAGTAGGCTAGTTTCAGCTCTCCTTATCTGAGGCCATGGGCCCTTAGAAGTCTAGTTCCAGCTCTCCTTATCGGAGGCCATGGGCCCTGAGTAGGCTAGTTCCAACTCTCCTTATCGGAGGCCATGGGCCCTGAGAAGGCTAGTTCCAGCTCTCCTAATCGGAGGCCATGGGCCCTGAGAAGGCTAGTTCCAGCCCTCTTATCGGAGGCCATGGGCCCTGAGTAGGCTAGTTCCAGCTCTCCTTATCGGAGGCCATGGGTCCTGAGAAGGCTAGTTCCAGCTCTCCTTATCGGAGGACATGGGCCCTGAGAAGGCTAGTTCCAGCTCTCCTTATCGGAGGACATGGGCCCTGAGAAGGCTAGTTCCAGCTCTCCTTATCGGAGGCCATGGGCCCTGAGAAGGCTAGTTCCAGCCCTCTTATCGGAGGACATGGGCCCTGAGAAGGCTAGTTCCAGCTGTCCTTATCGGAGGCCATGGGCCCTGAGTAGGCTAGTTCCAGCTCTCCTTATCGGAGGCCATGGGTCCTGAGAAGGCTAGTTCCAGCTCTCCTTATCGGAGGACATGGGCCCTGAGAAGGCTAGTTCCAGCTCTCCTTATCGGAGGACATGGGCCCTGAGAAGGCTAGTTCCAGCTCTCCTTATCGGAGGCCATGGGCCCTGAGAAGGCTCGTTCCAGCTCTCCTTATCGGAGGACATGGGCCCTGAGTAGGCTAGTTCCAGCTCTCCTTATCGGAGGCCATGGGCCCTGAGAAGGCTAGTTCCAGCTCTCCTTATCGGAGGCCATGGGCCCTGAGAAGGCTAGTTCCAGCTCTCCTTATCGGAGGCCATGGGCCCTGAGTAGGCTAGTTCCAGCTCTCCTTATCGGAGGCCAGGGGCCCTGAGTAGGCTAGTTCCAGCTCTCCTTATCGGAGGCCATGGGCCCTGAGTAGGCTAGTTCCAGCTCTCCTTATCGGAGGCCATGGGCCCTGAGTAGGCTAGTTCCAGCTCTCCTTATCGGAGGCCATGGCCCTGAGAAGGCTAGTTTCAGCTCTCCTTATCTGAGGCCATGGCCCTTAGAAGGCTAGTTCCAGCTCTCCTTATCGGAGGCCATGGGCCCTGAGTAGGCTAGTTCCAACTCTCCTTATCGGAGACCATGGGCCCTGAGAAGGCTAGTTCCAGCTCTCCTTACCGGAGGACATGGGCCCTGAGAAGGCTAGTTCCAGCTCTGCTTATCTGAGGCCATGGGCCCTGAGTAGGCTAGTTCCAGCTCTCCTTATCGGAGGCCATGGGCCCTGAGTAGGCTAGTTCCAGCTCTCCTTATCGGAGGCCAGGGGCCCTGAGTAGGCTAGTTCCAGCTCTCCTTATCGGAGGCCATGGGCCCTGAGTAGGCTAGTTCCAGCTCTCCTTATCGGAGGCCATGGACCTGAGTAGGCTAGTTTCAGCTCTCCTTATCTGAGGCCATGGGCCCTTAGAAGTCTAGTTCCAGCTCTCCTTATCGGAGGCCATGGGCCCTGAGTAGGCTAGTTCCAACTCTCCTTATCGGAGGCCATGGGCCCTGAGAAGGCTAGTTCCAGCTCTCCTAATCGGAGGCCATGGGCCCTGAGAAGGCTAGTTCCAGCCCTCTTATCGGAGGCCATGGGCCCTGAGTAGGCTAGTTCCAGCTCTCCTTATCGGAGGCCATGGGTCCTGAGAAGGCTAGTTCCAGCTCTCCTTATCGGAGGACATGGGCCCTGAGAAGGCTAGTTCCAGCTCTCCTTATCTGAGGACATGGGCCCTGAGAAGGCTAGTTCCAGCTCTCCTTATCGGAGGCCATGGGCCCTGAGAAGGCTGGTTCCAGCCCTCTTATCGGAGGACATGGGCCCTGAGAAGGCTAGTTCCAGCTGTCCTTATCGGAGGCCATGGGCCCTGAGTAGGCTAGTTCCAGCTCTCCTTATCGGAGGCCATGGGTCCTGAGAAGGCTAGTTCCAGCTCTCCTTATCGGAGGACATGGGCCCTGAGAAGGCTAGTTCCAGCTCTCCTTATCGGAGGACATGGGCCCTGAGAAGGCTAGTTCCAGCTCTCCTTATCGGAGGCCATGGGCCCTGAGAAGGCTCGTTCCAGCTCTCCTTATCGGAGGACATGGGCCCTGAGTAGGCTAGTTCCAGCTCTCCTTATCGGAGGCCATGGGCCCTGAGAAGGCTAGTTCCAGCTCTCCTTATCGGAGGCCATGGGCCCTGAGAAGGCTAGTTCCAGCTCTCCTTATCGGAGGCCATGGGCCCTGAGTAGGCTAGTTCCAGCTCTCCTTATCGGAGGCCAGGGGCCCTGAGTAGGCTAGTTCCAGCTCTCCTTATCGGAGGCCATGGGCCCTGAGTAGGCTAGTTCCAGCTCTCCTTATCGGAGGCCATGGACCTGAGTAGGCTAGTTTCAGCTCTCCTTATCTGAGGCCATGGCCCTTAGAAGGCTAGTTCCAGCTCTCCTTATCGGAGGCCATGGGCCCTGAGTAGGCTAGTTCCAACTCTCCTTATCGGAGGCCATGGGCCCTGAGAAGGCTAGTTCCAGCCCTCTTATCGGAGGACATGGGCCCTGAGTAGGCTAGTTCCAGCCCCTCTTATCGGAGGCCATGGGCCCTGAGAAGGCTAGTTCCAGCTCTCCTTATCGGAGGCCATGGGCCCTGAGACGGCTAGTTCCAGCTCTCCTTATTGGAGGCCATGGGCCCTGAGTAGGCTAGTTCCAGCTCTCCTTATCGGAGGCCATGGGCCCTGAGTAGGCTAGTTCCAGCTCTCCTTATTGGAGGACATGGGCCCTGAGAAGGCTAGTTCCAGCTCTTCTTATCGGAGGACATGGGCCAAGAGAAGGCTAGTTCCAGGTCTCCTTATCAGAGGACATGGGCCCTGAGAAGGCTAGTTTCAGCTCTCCTTATCTGAGGCCATGGCCCTTAGAAGGCTAGTTCCAGCTCTCCTTATCGGAGGCCATGGGCCCTGAGTAGGCTAGTTCCAACTCTCCTTATCGGAGGCCATGGGCCCTGAGAAGGCTAGTTCCAGCTCTCCTTACCGGAGGACATGGGCCCTGAGTTGGCTAGTTCCAGCTCTCCTAATCTGAGGCCATGGGCCCTGAGAAGGCTAGTTCCAGCCCTCTTATCGGAGGACATGGGCCCTGAGAAGGCTAGTTCCAGCTGTCCTTATCGGAGGCCATGGGCCCTGAGTAGGCTTGTTCCAGCTCTACTTATCGGAGGCCATGGGCCCTGAGTAGGCTAGTTCCAGCTCTCCTTATCGGAGGCCATGGACCTGAGTAGGCTCGTTCCAGCTCTCCTTATCGGAGGCCATGGGCCCTGAGTAGGCTAGTTCCAGCTCTCCTTATCAGAGGCCATGGGCCCTGAGTAGGCTAGTTCCAGCTCTCCTTATCGGAGGCCATGGGCCCTGAGTAGGTTAGTTCCAGCTCTCCTTATCGGAGGCCATGGGCCCTGAGAAAGCTAGTTCCAGCTCTCCTTATCGGAGGACATGGGCCCTGAGTAGGCTAGTTCCAGCTCTCCTTATCGGAGGCCATGGGTCCTGAGAAGGCTAGTTCCAGCTCTCTTATCGGAGGACATGGGCCCTGAGTAGGCTAGTTCCAGCTGTCCTTATCGGAGGCCATGGGCCCTGAGTAGGCTAGTTCCAGCTGTCCTTATCGGAGGCCATGGGCCCTGAGTAGGCTTGTTCCAGCTCTACTTATCGGAGGCCATGGGCCCTGAGTAGGCTAGTTGCTGCTCTCCTTATCGAAGGCCATGGGCCCTGCGTAGGCTAGTTCCAGCTCTCCTTATCGGAGGCCATAGGTCCTGAGAAGGCTAGTTCCAGCTCTCCTTATCGGAGGCCATGGGTCCTGAGAAGGCTTTTTCCATCTATCCTTATCGGAGGACATGGGTCCTGAGTAGGCTAGTTCCAGCTCTCCTTATCGGAGGCCATGGACCTGAGTAGGCTAGTTTCAGCTCTCCTTATCTGAGGCCATGGCCCTTAGAAGGCTAGTTCCAGTTCTCCTTATCGGAGGCCATGGGCCCTGAGTAGGCTAGTTCCAACTCTCCTTATCGGAGGCCATGGGCCCTGAGAAGGCTAGTTCCAGCCCTCTTATCGGAGGACATGGGCCCTGAGTAGGCTAGTTCCAGCCCCTCTTATCGGAGGCCATGGGCCCTGAGAAGGCTAGTTCCAGCTCTCCTTATCGGAGGCCATTGGCCCTGAGACGGCTAGTTCCAGCTCTCCTTATTGGAGGCCATGGGCCCTGAGTAGGCTAGTTCCAGCTCTCCTTATTGGAGGCCATGGGCCCTGAGTAGGCTAGTTCCAGCTCTCCTTATCGGAGGCCATGGGCCCTGAGTAGGCTAGTTCCAGCTCTCCTTATCGGAGGCCATGGGCCCTGAGAAGGCTAGTTCCAGCTCTCCTTATTGGAGGACATGGGCCCTGAGAAGGCTAGTTCCAGCTCTTCTTATCGGCGGACATGGGCCCTGAGAAGGCTAGTTCCAGCTCTCCTTATCAGAGGACATGGGCCCTGAGAAGGCTAGTTTCAGCTCTCCTTATCTGAGGCCATGGCCCTTAGAAGGCTAGTTCCAGCTCTCCTTATCGGAGGCCATGGGCCCTGAGTAGGCTAGTTCCAACTCTCCTTATCGGAGGCCATGGGCCCTGAGAAGGCTAGTTCCAGCTCTCCTTACCGGAGGACATGGGCCCCGAGTTGGCTAGTTCCAGCTCTCCTAATCTGAGGCCATGGGCCCTGAGAAGGCTAGTTCCAGCCCTCTTATCGGAGGACATGGGCCCTGAGAAGGCTAGTTCCAGCTGTCCTTATCGGAGGCCATGGGCCCTGAGTAGGCTTGTTCCAGCTCTACTTATCGGAGGCCATGGGCCCTGAGTAGGCTAGTTCCAGCTCTCCTTATCGGAGGCCATGGACCTGAGTAGGCTCGTTCCAGCTCTCCTTATCGGAGGCCATGGGCCCTGAGTAGGCTAGTTCCAGCTGTCCTTATCGGAGGCCATGGGCCCTGAGTAGGCTAGTTCCAGCTCTCCTTATCAGAGGCCATGGGCCCTGAGTAGGCTAGTTCCAGCTCTCCTTATCGGAGGCCATGGGCCCTGAGTAGGCTAGTTCCAGCTCTCCTTATCGGAGGCCATGGGCCCTGAGAAAGCTAGTTCCAGCTCTCCTTATCGGAGGACATGGGCCCTGAGTAGGCTAGTTCCAGCTCTCCTTATCGGAGGCCATGGGTCCTGAGAAGGCTAGTTCCAGCTCTCTTATCGGAGGACATGGGCCCTGAGTAGGCTAGTTCCAGCTCTCCTTATCGGAGGCCATGGGTCCTGAGAAGGCTAGTTCCAGCTCTCTTATCGGAGGACATGGGCCCTGAGTAGGCTAGTTCCAGCTGTCCTTATCGGAGGCCATGGGCCCTGAGTAGGCTAGTTCCAGCTGTCCTTATCGGAGGCCATGGGCCCTGAGTAGGCTTGTTCCAGCTCTACTTATAGGGAGGCCATGGGCCCTGAGTAGGCTAGTTGCTGCTCTCCTTATCGAAGGCCATGGGCCCTGCGTAGGCTAGTTCCAACTCTCCTTATCGGAGGCCATAGGTCCTGAGAAGGCTAGTTCCAGCTCTCCTTATCGGAGGCCATGGGTCCTGAGAAGGCTTTTTCCATCTATCCTTATCGGAGGACATGGGTCCTGAGTAGGTTAGTTCCAGCTCTCCTTATCCGAGGCCATGGGCCCTGAGTAGGCTACTTCCAGCTCTACTTATCGGAGGCCATGGGCCCTGAGTAGGCTAGTTCCAGCTCTCCTTATCGGAGGCCAATGAGCCCTGAGAAGGCTAGTTCCAGCTCTCCTTATCGGAGGACATGGGCCCTGAGAAGGCTAGTTCCAGCTCTGCTTATCGGAGGCCATGGGCCCTGAGTAGGCTAGTTCCAGCTCTCCTTATCGGAGGCCATGGGCCCTGAGTAGGCTCGTTCCAGCTCTCCTTATCGGAGGCCATGGGCCCTGAGTAGGCTAGTTCCAGCTGTCCTTATCGGAGGCCATGGGCCCTGAGTAGGCTAGTTCCAGCTCTCCTTATCGGAGGCCATGGGCCCTGAGTAGGCTAGTTCCAGCTCTCCTTATCGGAGGCCATGGGCCCTGAGTAGGCTAGTTCCAGCTCTCCTTATCGGAGGCCATGGGCCCTGAGAAAGCTAGTTCCAGCTCTCCTTATCGGAGGACATGGGCCCTGAGTAGGCTAGTTCCAGCTCTCCTTATCGGAGGCCATGGGTCCTGAGAAGGTTAGTTCCAGCTCTCTTATCGGAGGACATGGGCCCTGAGTAGGCTAGTTCCAGCTCTCCTTATCGGAGGCCATGGGTCCTGAGAAGGCTAGTTCCAGCTTTCTTATCGGAGGACATGGGCCCTGAGTAGGCTAGTTCCAGCTCTCCTTATCAGAGTTCATGGGCCCTGAGAAGGCTAGTTCCAGCTCTCCTTATCGGAGGCCATGGCCCTGAGAAGGCTAGTTTCAGCTCTCCTTATCTGAGGCCATGGCCCTTAGAAGGCTAGTTCCAGCTCTCCTTATCGGAGGCCATGGGCCCTGAGTAGGCTAGTTCCAGCTCTCCTAATCTGAGGCCATGGGCCCTGAGAAGGCTAGTTCCAGCCCTCTTATCGGAGGACATGGGCCCTGAGAAGGCTAGTTCCAGCTGTCCTTATCGGAGGCCATGGGCCCTGAGTAGGCTTGTTCCAGCTCTACTTATCGGAGGCCATGGGCCCTGAGTAGGCTAGTTCCAGCTCTCCTTATCGGAGGCCATGGACCTGAGTAGGCTCGTTCCAGCTCTCCTTATCGGAGGCCATGGGCCCTGAGTAGGCTAGTTCCAGCTCTCCTTATCAGAGGCCATGGGCCCTGAGTAGGCTAGTTCCAGCTCTCCTTATCGGAGGCCATGGGCCCTGAGTAGGTTAGTTCCAGCTCTCCTTATCGGAGGCCATGGGCCCTGAGAAAGCTAGTTCCAGCTCTCCTTATCGGAGGACATGGGCCCTGAGTAGGCTAGTTCCAGCTCTCCTTATCGGAGGCCATGGGTCCTGAGAAGGCTAGTTCCAGCTCTCTTATCGGAGGACATGGGCCCTGAGTAGGCTAGTTCCAGCTGTCCTTATCGGAGGCCATGGGCCCTGAGTAGGCTAGTTCCAGCTGTCCTTATCGGAGGCCATGGGCCCTGAGTAGGCTTGTTCCAGCTCTACTTATCGGAGGCCATGGGCCCTGAGTAGGCTAGTTGCTGCTCTCCTTATCGAAGGCCATGGGCCCTGCGTAGGCTAGTTCCAGCTCTCCTTATCGGAGGCCATAGGTCCTGAGAAGGCTAGTTCCAGCTCTCCTTATCGGAGGCCATGGGTCCTGAGAAGGCTTTTTCCATCTATCCTTATCGGAGGACATGGGTCCTGAGTAGGCTAGTTCCAGCTCTCCTTATCGGAGGCCATGGACCTGAGTAGGCTAGTTTCAGCTCTCCTTATCTGAGGCCATGGCCCTTAGAAGGCTAGTTCCAGTTCTCCTTATCGGAGGCCATGGGCCCTGAGTAGGCTAGTTCCAACTCTCCTTATCGGAGGCCATGGGCCCTGAGAAGGCTAGTTCCAGCCCTCTTATCGGAGGACATGGGCCCTGAGTAGGCTAGTTCCAGCCCCTCTTATCGGAGGCCATGGGCCCTGAGAAGGCTAGTTCCAGCTCTCCTTATCGGAGGCCATTGGCCCTGAGACGGCTAGTTCCAGCTCTCCTTATTGGAGGCCATGGGCCCTGAGTAGGCTAGTTCCAGCTCTCCTTATTGGAGGCCATGGGCCCTGAGTAGGCTAGTTCCAGCTCTCCTTATCGGAGGCCATGGGCCCTGAGTAGGCTAGTTCCAGCTCTCCTTATCGGAGGCCATGGGCCCTGAGAAGGCTAGTTCCAGCTCTCCTTATTGGAGGACATGGGCCCTGAGAAGGCTAGTTCCAGCTCTTCTTATCGGCGGACATGGGCCCTGAGAAGGCTAGTTCCAGCTCTCCTTATCAGAGGACATGGGCCCTGAGAAGGCTAGTTTCAGCTCTCCTTATCTGAGGCCATGGCCCTTAGAAGGCTAGTTCCAGCTCTCCTTATCGGAGGCCATGGGCCCTGAGTAGGCTAGTTCCAACTCTCCTTATCGGAGGCCATGGGCCCTGAGAAGGCTAGTTCCAGCTCTCCTTACCGGAGGACATGGGCCCCGAGTTGGCTAGTTCCAGCTCTCCTAATCTGAGGCCATGGGCCCTGAGAAGGCTAGTTCCAGCCCTCTTATCGGAGGACATGGGCCCTGAGAAGGCTAGTTCCAGCTGTCCTTATCGGAGGCCATGGGCCCTGAGTAGGCTTGTTCCAGCTCTACTTATCGGAGGCCATGGGCCCTGAGTAGGCTAGTTCCAGCTCTCCTTATCGGAGGCCATGGACCTGAGTAGGCTCGTTCCAGCTCTCCTTATCGGAGGCCATGGGCCCTGAGTAGGCTAGTTCCAGCTGTCCTTATCGGAGGCCATGGGCCCTGAGTAGGCTAGTTCCAGCTCTCCTTATCAGAGGCCATGGGCCCTGAGTAGGCTAGTTCCAGCTCTCCTTATCGGAGGCCATGGGCCCTGAGTAGGCTAGTTCCAGCTCTCCTTATCGGAGGCCATGGGCCCTGAGAAAGCTAGTTCCAGCTCTCCTTATCGGAGGACATGGGCCCTGAGTAGGCTAGTTCCAGCTCTCCTTATCGGAGGCCATGGGTCCTGAGAAGGCTAGTTCCAGCTCTCTTATCGGAGGACATGGGCCCTGAGTAGGCTAGTTCCAGCTCTCCTTATCGGAGGCCATGGGTCCTGAGAAGGCTAGTTCCAGCTCTCTTATCGGAGGACATGGGCCCTGAGTAGGCTAGTTCCAGCTGTCCTTATCGGAGGCCATGGGCCCTGAGTAGGCTAGTTCCAGCTGTCCTTATCGGAGGCCATGGGCCCTGAGTAGGCTTGTTCCAGCTCTACTTATAGGGAGGCCATGGGCCCTGAGTAGGCTAGTTGCTGCTCTCCTTATCGAAGGCCATGGGCCCTGCGTATGCTAGTTCCAACTCTCCTTATCGGAGGCCATAGGTCCTGAGAAGGCTAGTTCCAGCTCTCCTTATCGGAGGCCATGGGTCCTGAGAAGGCTTTTTCCATCTATCCTTATCGGAGGACATGGGTCCTGAGTAGGTTAGTTCCAGCTCTCCTTATCCGAGGCCATGGGCCCTGAGTAGGCTACTTCCAGCTCTACTTATCGGAGGCCATGGGCCCTGAGTAGGCTAGTTCCAGCTCTCCTTATCGGAGGCCAATGAGCCCTGAGAAGGCTAGTTCCAGCTCTCCTTATCGGAGGACATGGGCCCTGAGAAGGCTAGTTCCAGCTCTGCTTATCGGAGGCCATGGGCCCTGAGTAGGCTAGTTCCAGCTCTCCTTATCGGAGGCCATGGGCCCTGAGTAGGCTCGTTCCAGCTCTCCTTATCGGAGGCCATGGGCCCTGAGTAGGCTAGTTCCAGCTGTCCTTATCGGAGGCCATGGGCCCTGAGTAGGCTAGTTCCAGCTCTCCTTATCGGAGGCCATGGGCCCTGAGTAGGCTAGTTCCAGCTCTCCTTATCGGAGGCCATGGGCCCTGAGTAGGCTAGTTCCAGCTCTCCTTATCGGAGGCCATGGGCCCTGAGAAAGCTAGTTCCAGCTCTCCTTATCGGAGGACATGGGCCCTGAGTAGGCTAGTTCCAGCTCTCCTTATCGGAGGCCATGGGTCCTGAGAAGGTTAGTTCCAGCTCTCTTATCGGAGGACATGGGCCCTGAGTAGGCTAGTTCCAGCTCTCCTTATCGGAGGCCATGGGTCCTGAGAAGGCTAGTTCCAGCTTTCTTATCGGAGGACATGGGCCCTGAGTAGGCTAGTTCCAGCTCTCCTTATCAGAGTTCATGGGCCCTGAGAAGGCTAGTTCCAGCTCTCCTTATCGGAGGCCATGGCCCTGAGAAGGCTAGTTTCAGCTCTCCTTATCTGAGGCCATGGCCCTGAGTAGGCTAGTTCCAACTCTCCTTATCGTAGGCCATGGGCCCTGAGAAGGCTAGTTCCAGCTCTCCTTGCCGGAGGACATGGGCCCTGAGAAGGCTAGTTCCAGCTCTGCTTATCGGAGGCCATGGGCCCTGAGTAGGCTAGTTCCAGCTCTATAGGTTTTGAGTTTTACCGTCTTTTGAGACATAAGCCACAACTTATTTGTTTCAGTCTTTGCTAGTTACAGCAAACTTGGCCTGTTCCATTTGTATATCCTCATTTGTATATCCTATATCCACAGCATGCCTTTCGTTGTATTTAATATGGGGATTCAAAGTTGATTACACACGACCTAAACAGAAATTAGTATTCTAATCAACTCTTACTTTCATCTCCACCCCTCTGCATGCTGATAGACAGACTGACACCACTAGGGACTTCTGAGAGCATATGTCACTTCAATTTACTCTACCAACATCCACAATGTGTTGTTTTCACAACTCATAATAAAATTGCTTTCATGTCATGACAAATATGTAATTTAAAGGTTGAAAACTCTGTTGACTGATACCATGTTGTCAGGACATCAGACATTTGATTTCCTTTAGCAAGTAGATTATATAAGAGTCAACAACTCTTAATGAGATATCATCTCCTCAGTATGAATCCGAAATATCTAAAGGGAAAATGTACATTAATGGAATGATATCAACTGCCTCCCATTCTATACGTACAGCTACAGAAATGCTGAGATAGTTTCGTCCTTTGCTTCTGAAGCTTTGTCAATAGTCTCAATAATCTCAGTAGTCTCAATAATAATGCCTCTCTATTACAATGTGTTAAGAAGGGACACCACAGACATTTCAAGACTTCCGGTATACTTCAGTGTTTAATATAAAACTGGTTCCATGGTTGAGGCAGGAGACATGTATAGCATCTTGTAAAGAAGAGGCCCATCTATAAAGTAGCTGCATACTGAAATAGTGGCCAAGTGTAGAAGCTATAATCATTGATGTCCCAGAATGCAGTGCTAGTGAGCAGTAGCTCCCAACCTGAGAATTTATTTTCTATCTAATCCTTTGATTTAGCGTATTATTTTTCAAATCTGAAAGCTGACACATCAAGACATGTACAGTGAATTCAGAAAGTATTCAGGCCCCTTCCTTTATTCCACTTGTTACGTTACAGCTTTATTCTAAAATGGATTCAAGATAATAATCCTCATCAATCTACACATAATGGCACAAGGTCCCACCGTTGACAGTGCATGTCAGAGCAAAAACCAAGCTATGAGGTCGAAGGAATTGTCTGTAGAGCTCTGAGACAGGATTGTGTCGAGGCACAGTCCGATTTGTATTTCATTTTTTACATTGGATATATGTAGAGACTCAGAGTTACAAAATGGTATATCATACACTACAGTTGAGTGACAATGGGAAAGTCATTCTGCTTTGAAAGCTGATAAACTTCACAAAATGGCCTTTGAATGTTTTGGTACTACTACTGGAGAGCCCTTCTTCTTCTTAAGCTTTGGCCCCACCCATCTCGTTTCTACCTTTCCTTTACTCCCCCCAGCCTCACTATTATAACTAACCTTTACTCCCCCCAGCCTCACTATTATAACTAACCTTTACTCCCCCCAGCCTCTCTATTATGACTAACCTTTACTCCCCCCAGCCTCACTATTATAACTAACCTTTACTCCCCCCAGCCTCTCTATTATAACTAACCTTTACTCCCCCCAGCCTCTCTATTATAACTAACCTTTACTCCCCCCAGCCTCTCTATTATAATTAACCTTTACTCCCCCCAGCCTCACTATTATAACTAACCTTTACTCCCCCCAGCCTCACTATTATAACTAGCCTTTACTCCCCCCAGCCTCTCTATTATAACTAACCTTTACTCCCCCCAGCCTCACTATTATAACTAACCTTTACTCCCCCCAGCCTCTATATTATAACTAACTTTACTCCCCCCAGCCTCTCTATTATAACTAACCTTTACTCCCCACAGCCTCTCTATTATAACTAACCTTTACTCCCCCCAGCCTCTCTATTATAACTAACCTTTACTCCCCCCAGCCTCTCTATTATAACTAACCTTTACTCCCCCCAGCCTCTCTATTATAACTAACCTTTACTCCCCTCAGCCTCTCTATTATAACTAACCTTTACTCCCCCCAGCCTCACTATTATAACTAACCTTTACTCCCCCCAGCCTCACTATTATAACTAACCTTTACTCCCCCCAGCCTCTCTATTATAACGAACCTTTACTCTCCCCAGCCTCTCTATTATAACTAACCTTTACTCCCCCCAGCCTCTCTATTATAACTAACCTTTACTCCCCTCAGCTTCTCTATTATAACTAACCTTTACTCCCCCCAGCCTCTCTATTATAACTAACCTTTACTCCCCCCAGCCTCTCTATTATAACTAACCTTTACTCCCCCCAGCCTCTCTATTATAACTAACCTTTACTACCTTTCCTTTACTCCCCCCAGCCTCTCTATTATAACTAACCTTTACTCCCCCCAGCCTCTCTATTATAACTAACCTTTACTACCTTTCCTTTACTCCCCCCAGCCTCTCTATTATAACTAACCTTTACTCCCCCCAGACTCTCTATTATAACTAACCTTTACTACCTTTCCTTTACTCCCCCCAGCCTCTCTATTATAACTAACCTTTACTCCCCCAGCCTCTCTATTATAACTAACCTTTACTCCCCCCAGCCTCTCTATTATAACTAACCTTTACTCCCCCCAGCCTCTCTATTATAACTAACCTTTACTCCACCCAGCCTCTCTATTATAACTAACCTTTACTCCCCCCAGCCTCACTATTATAACTAACCTTAACTCCCCCCAGCCTCTCTATTATAACTAACCTTTACTCCCCCCAGCCTCTCTATTATAACTAACCTTTACTCCCCCCAGCCTCTCTATTATAACTAACCTTTACTCCCCCCAGCCTCTCTATAATAACTAACCTTTACTCCCCCCAGCCTCTCTATTATAACTGACCTTTACTCCCCCCAGCCTCTCTATTATAACTAACCTTTACTCCCCCCAGCCTCTCTATTATAACTAACCTTTACTCCCCCCAGTCTCACTATTATAACTAACCTTTACTACGTTTCCTTTACTCCCCCCATCCTCTCTATTATAACTAACCTTTACTCCCCCCAGCCTCTCTATTATAACTAACCTTTACTATGTTTCCTTTACTACCCTCAGCCTCTCTCTATTATAACAAACTAACCCTAACCCTAACCCTAATCTCCATGTTGTTGCTCTGCTCTGCTGTCCATCCATCTCCATGTTGTTTCTCTGCTGTCCATCCATTTCCATGTTGCTGCTCTGCTGTCCATCCATCTCCATGTTGTTGCTCTGCTGTCCATCCCTCTCCATGTTGTTGCTCTGCTGTCCATCCATCTCCATGTTGCTCTGCTGTCCATCCATCTCCATGTTGTTGCTGCTCTGCTGTCCATCCATCTCCATGTTGTTGCTGCTCTGCTGTCCATCCATCTCCATGTTGTTGTTGCTCTGCTGTCCATCCATCTCCATGTTGCTCTGCTCTGCTGTCCATCCATATCCATGTTGCTCTGCTCTGCTGTCCATCCATCTCCATGTTGCTGCTCTGCTCTCCATCCATCTCCATGTTGTTGTTGCTCTGCTGTCCATCCATCTCCATGTTGCTGCTCTGCTGTCCATCCATCTCCATGTTGTTGTTGCTCTGCTCTGCTGTCCATCCATCTCCATGTTGCTGCTCTGCTCTCCATCCATCTCCATGTTGTTTCTCTGCTGTCCATCCATCTCCATGTTGTTGCTCTGCTGTCCATCCCTCTCCATGTTGTTGCTCTGCTGTCCATCCATCTCCATGTTGTTGCTCTGCTGTCCATCCATCTCCATGTTGCTCTGCTCTGCTGTCCATCCATCTCCATGTTGTTGCTGCTCTGCTGTCCATCCATCTCCATGTTGCTCTGCTCTGCTGTCCATCCAACTCCATGTTGTTGCTGCTCTGCTGTCCATCCGTCTCCATGTTGTTGCTGCTCTGCTGTCCATCCATCTCCATGTTGTTGTTGCTCTGCTGTCCATCCATCTCCATGTTGCTGCTCTGCTGTCCATCCATCTCCATGTTGTTGCTGCTCTGCTGTCCATCCATCTCCATGTTGTTGCTGCTCTGCTGTCCATCCATCTCCATGTTGTTGTTGCTCTGCTGTCCATCCATCTCCATGTTGCTGCTCTGCTGTCCATCCATCTCCATGTTGTTGTTGCTCTGCTCTGCTGTCCATCCATCTCCATGTTGCTGCTCTGCTCTCCATCCATCTCCATGTTGCTCTGCTCTGCTGTCCATCCATCTCCATGTTGTTGCTGCTCTGCTGTCCATCCATCTCCATGTTGTTGCTGCTCTGCTGTCCATCCATCTCCATGTTGTTGTTGCTCTGCTGTCCATCCATCTCCATGTTGCTGCTCTGCTGTCCATCCATCTCCATGTTGTTGCTGCTCTGCTGTCCATCCATCTCCATGTTGTTGTTGCTCTGCTGTCCATCCATCTCCATGTTGTTGTTGCTCTGCTGTCCATCCATCTCCATGTTGCTGCTCTGCTGTCCATCCATCTCCATGTTGTTGTTGCTCTGCTCTGCTGTCCATCCATCTCCATGTTGCTGCTCTGCTCTCCATCCATCTCCATGTTGTTTCTCTGCTGTCCATCCATCTCCATGTTGCTGCTCTGCTCTGCTCTCCATCCATCTCCATGTTGTTTCTCTGCTGTCCATCCATCTCCATGTTGCTGCTCTGCTGTCCATCCATCTCCATGTTGCTGCTCTGCTGTCCATCCATCTCCATTTTGCTGCTCTGCTGTCCATCCATCTCCATGTTGCTGCTCTGCTGTCCATCCATCTCCATGTTGTTGCTCTGCTGTCCATCCATCTCCATGTTGTTGCTCTGCTGTCCATCCATCTCCATGTTGTTGCTGCTCTGCTGTCCATCCATCTCCATGTTGTTGTTGCTCTGCTCTGCTGTCCATCCATCTCCATGTTGCTGCTCTGCTCTCCATCCATCTCCATGTTGTTTCTCTGCTGTCCATCCATCTCCATGTTGTTTCTCTGCTGTCCATCCATCTCCATGTTGTTTCTCTGCTGTCCATCCCTCTCCATGTTGTTGCTCTGCTGTCAATCCATCTCCATTTTGCTGCTCTGCTGTCCATCCATTTCCATGTTGTTGTTGCTCTGCTCTGCTGTCCATCCATTTCCATGTTGTTGTTGCTCTGCTGTCCATCCATCTCCATGTTGTTGTTGCTCTGCTCTGCTGTCCATCCATTTCCATGTTGTTGTTGCTCTGCTGTCCATCCATTTCCATGTTGTTGTTGCTCTGCTCTGCTGTCCATCCATTTCCATGTTGTTGTTGCTCTGCTCTGCTGTCCATCTCCATGTTGCTGCTCTGCTGTCCATCCATCTCCATTTTGCTGCTCTGCTGTCCATCCATCTCCATGTTGCTCTGCTCTGCTGTCCATCCATCTCCATGTTGCTCTGCTCTGCTGTCCATCCATCTCCATGTTGCTGCTCTGCTCTCCATCCATCTCCATGTTGTTGTTGCTCTGCTGTCCATCCATCTCCATGTTGCTGCTCTGCTGTCCATCCATCTCCATGTTGTTGTTGCTCTGCTCTGCTGTCCATCCATCTCCATGTTGCTGCTCTGCTCTCCATCCATCTCCATGTTGTTTCTCTGCTGTCCATCCATCTCCATGTTGTTGCTCTGCTGTCCATCCCTCTCCATGTTGTTGCTCTGCTGTCCATCCATCTCCATGTTGTTGCTCTGCTGTCCATCCATCTCCATGTTGCTCTGCTCTGCTGTCCATCCATCTCCATGTTGTTGCTGCTCTGCTGTCCATCCATCTCCATGTTGCTCTGCTCTGCTGTCCATCCAACTCCATGTTGTTGCTGCTCTGCTGTCCATCCATCTCCATGTTGTTGCTGCTCTGCTGTCCATCCATCTCCATGTTGTTGTTGCTCTGCTGTCCATCCATCTCCATGTTGCTGCTCTGCTGTCCATCCATCTCCATGTTGTTGCTGCTCTGCTGTCCATCCATCTCCATGTTGTTGCTGCTCTGCTGTCCATCCATCTCCATGTTGTTGTTGCTCTGCTGTCCATCCATCTCCATGTTGCTGCTCTGCTGTCCATCCATCTCCATGTTGTTGTTGCTCTGCTCTGCTGTCCATCCATCTCCATGTTGCTGCTCTGCTGTCCATCCATCTCCATGTTGTTGCTGCTCTGCTGTCCATCCATCTCCATGTTGTTGCTGCTCTGCTGTCCATCCATCTCCATGTTGTTGTTGCTCTGCTGTCCATCCATCTCCATGTTGCTGCTCTGCTGTCCATCCATCTCCATGTTGTTGTTGCTCTGCTCTGCTGTCCATCCATCTCCATGTTGCTGCTCTGCTCTCCATCCATCTCCATGTTGCTCTGCTCTGCTGTCCATCCATCTCCATGTTGTTGCTGCTCTGCTGTCCATCCATCTCCATGTTGTTGCTGCTCTGCTGTCCATCCATCTCCATGTTGTTGTTGCTCTGCTGTCCATCCATCTCCATGTTGCTGCTCTGCTGTCCATCCATCTCCATGTTGTTGCTGCTCTGCTGTCCATCCATCTCCATGTTGTTGTTGCTCTGCTGTCCATCCATCTCCATGTTGTTGTTGCTCTGCTGTCCATCCATCTCCATGTTGCTGCTCTGCTGTCCATCCATCTCCATGTTGTTGTTGCTCTGCTCTGCTGTCCATCCATCTCCATGTTGCTGCTCTGCTCTCCATCCATCTCCATGTTGTTTCTCTGCTGTCCATCCATCTCCATGTTGTTGCTCTGCTGTCCATCCCTCTCCATGTTGTTGCTCTGCTGTCCATCCATCTCCATGTTGTTGCTCTGCTGTCCATCCATCTCCATGTTGCTCTGCTCTGCTGTCCATCCATCTCCATGTTGTTGCTGCTCTGCTGTCCATCCATCTCCATGTTGCTCTGCTCTGCTGTCCATCCAACTCCATGTTGTTGCTGCTCTGCTGTCCATCCATCTCCATGTTGTTGCTGCTCTGCTGTCCATCCATCTCCATGTTGTTGTTGCTCTGCTGTCCATCCATCTCCATGTTGCTGCTCTGCTGTCCATCCATCTCCATGTTGTTGCTGCTCTGCTGTCCATCCATCTCCATGTTGTTGCTGCTCTGCTGTCCATCCATCTCCATGTTGTTGTTGCTCTGCTGTCCATCCATCTCCATGTTGCTGCTCTGCTGTCCATCCATCTCCATGTTGTTGTTGCTCTGCTCTGCTGTCCATCCATCTCCATGTTGCTGCTCTGCTGTCCATCCATCTCCATGTTGTTGCTGCTCTGCTGTCCATCCATCTCCATGTTGTTGCTGCTCTGCTGTCCATCCATCTCCATGTTGTTGTTGCTCTGCTGTCCATCCATCTCCATGTTGCTGCTCTGCTGTCCATCCATCTCCATGTTGTTGTTGC
Source organism: Oncorhynchus mykiss (assembly GCF_013265735.2). Classification (NCBI taxonomy): domain Eukaryota; kingdom Metazoa; phylum Chordata; class Actinopteri; order Salmoniformes; family Salmonidae; genus Oncorhynchus; species Oncorhynchus mykiss. Next base: position 254,936 of record NC_048576.1, on the reverse strand, counting down.
TCTGCTCTGCTGTCCATCCATCTCCATGTTGCTGCTCTGCTCTCCATCCATCTCCATGTTGCTCTGCTCTGCTGTCCATCCATCTCCATGTTGTTGCTGCTCTGCTGTCCATCCATCTCCATGTTGTTGCTGCTCTGCTGTCCATCCATCTCCATGTTGTTGTTGCTCTGCTGTCCATCCATCTCCATGTTGCTGCTCTGCTGTCCATCCATCTCCATGTTGTTGCTGCTCTGCTGTCCATCCATCTCCATGTTGTTGTTGCTCTGCTGTCCATCCATCTCCATGTTGTTGTTGCTCTGCTGTCCATCCATCTCCATGTTGCTGCTCTGCTGTCCATCCATCTCCATGTTGTTGTTGCTCTGCTCTGCTGTCCATCCATCTCCATGTTGCTGCTCTGCTCTCCATCCATCTCCATGTTGTTTCTCTGCTGTCCATCCATCTCCATGTTGCTGCTCTGCTCTGCTCTCCATCCATCTCCATGTTGTTTCTCTGCTGTCCATCCATTTCCATGTTGCTGCTCTGCTGTCCATCCATCTCCATGTTGCTGCTCTGCTGTCCATCCATCTCCATTTTGCTGCTCTGCTGTCCATCCATCTCCATGTTGCTGCTCTGCTGTCCATCCATCTCCATGTTGTTGCTCTGCTGTCCATCCATCTCCATGTTGTTGCTCTGCTGTCCATCCATCTCCATGTTGTTGCTGCTCTGCTGTCCATCCATCTCCATGTTGTTGTTGCTCTGCTCTGCTGTCCATCCATCTCCATGTTGCTCCGCTGCTCTCCATCCATCTCCATGTTGCTCTGCTCTGCTGTCCATCCATCTCCATGTTGTTGCTGCTCTGCTGTCCATCCATCTCCATGTTGTTGCTGCTCTGCTGTCCATCCATCTCCATGTTGTTGTTGCTCTGCTGTCCATCCATCTCCATGTTGCTGCTCTGCTGTCCATCCATCTCCATGTTGTTGCTGCTCTGCTGTCCATCCATCTCCATGTTGTTGTTGCTCTGCTGTCCATCCATCTCCATGTTGTTGTTGCTCTGCTGTCCATCCATCTCCATGTTGCTGCTCTGCTGTCCATCCATCTCCATGTTGTTGTTGCTCTGCTCTGCTGTCCATCCATCTCCATGTTGCTGCTCTGCTCTCCATCCATCTCCATGTTGTTTCTCTGCTGTCCATCCATCTCCATGTTGCTGCTCTGCTCTGCTCTCCATCCATCTCCATGTTGTTTCTCTGCTGTCCATCCATCTCCATGTTGCTGCTCTGCTGTCCATCCATCTCCATGTTGCTGCTCTGCTGTCCATCCATCTCCATTTTGCTGCTCTGCTGTCCATCCATCTCCATGTTGCTGCTCTGCTGTCCATCCATCTCCATGTTGTTGCTCTGCTGTCCATCCATCTCCATGTTGTTGCTCTGCTGTCCATCCATCTCCATGTTGTTGCTGCTCTGCTGTCCATCCATCTCCATGTTGTTGTTGCTCTGCTCTGCTGTCCATCCATCTCCATGTTGCTGCTCTGCTCTCCATCCATCTCCATGTTGTTTCTCTGCTGTCCATCCATCTCCATGTTGTTTCTCTGCTGTCCATCCATCTCCATGTTGTTTCTCTGCTGTCCATCCCTCTCCATGTTGTTGCTCTGCTGTCAATCCATCTCCATTTTGCTGCTCTGCTGTCCATCCATTTCCATGTTGTTGTTGTTGCTCTGCTCTGCTGTCCATCCATTTCCATGTTGTTGTTGCTCTGCTGTCCATCCATCTCCATGTTGTTGTTGCTCTGCTCTGCTGTCCATCCATTTCCATGTTGTTGTTGCTCTGCTCTGCTGTCCATCCATTTCCATGTTGTTGTTGCTCTGCTGTCCATCCATTTCCATGTTGTTGTTGCTCTGCTGTGCTGTCCATCCATTTCCATGTTGTTGTTGCTCTGCTCTGCTGTCCATCTCCATGTTGCTGCTCTGCTGTCCATCCATCTCCATTTTGCTGCTCTGCTGTCCATCCATCTCCATGTTGCTCTGCTCTGCTGTCCATCCATCTCCATGTTGCTCTGCTCTGCTGTCCATCCATCTCCATGTTGCTGCTCTGCTCTCCATCCATCTCCATGTTGTTGTTGCTCTGCTGTCCATCCATCTCCATGTTGCTGCTCTGCTGTCCATCCATCTCCATGTTGTTGTTGCTCTGCTCTGCTGTCCATCCATCTCCATGTTGCTGCTCTGCTCTCCATCCATCTCCATGTTGTTTCTCTGCTGTCCATCCATCTCCATGTTGTTGCTCTGCTGTCCATCCCTCTCCATGTTGTTGCTCTGCTGTCCATCCATCTCCATGTTGTTGCTCTGCTGTCCATCCATCTCCATGTTGCTCTGCTCTGCTGTCCATCCATCTCCATGTTGTTGCTGCTCTGCTGTCCATCCATCTCCATGTTGCTCTGCTCTGCTGTCCATCCAACTCCATGTTGTTGCTGCTCTGCTGTCCATCCATCTCCATGTTGTTGCTGCTCTGCTGTCCATCCATCTCCATGTTGTTGTTGCTCTGCTGTCCATCCATCTCCATGTTGCTGCTCTGCTGTCCATCCATCTCCATGTTGTTGCTGCTCTGCTGTCCATCCATCTCCATGTTGTTGCTGCTCTGCTGTCCATCCATCTCCATGTTGTTGTTGCTCTGCTGTCCATCCATCTCCATGTTGCTGCTCTGCTGTCCATCCATCTCCATGTTGTTGTTGCTCTGCTCTGCTGTCCATCCATCTCCATGTTGCTGCTCTGCTCTCCATCCATCTCCATGTTGCTCTGCTCTGCTGTCCATCCATCTCCATGTTGTTGCTGCTCTGCTGTCCATCCATCTCCATGTTGTTGCTGCTCTGCTGTCCATCCATCTCCATGTTGTTGTTGCTCTGCTGTCCATCCATCTCCATGTTGCTGCTCTGCTGTCCATCCATCTCCATGTTGTTGCTGCTCTGCTGTCCATCCATCTCCATGTTGTTGTTGCTCTGCTGTCCATCCATCTCCATGTTGTTGTTGCTCTGCTGTCCATCCATCTCCATGTTGCTGCTCTGCTGTCCATCCATCTCCATGTTGTTGTTGCTCTGCTCTGCTGTCCATCCATCTCCATGTTGCTGCTCTGCTCTCCATCCATCTCCATGTTGTTTCTCTGCTGTCCATCCATCTCCATGTTGCTGCTCTGCTCTGCTCTCCATCCATCTCCATGTTGTTTCTCTGCTGTCCATCCATCTCCATGTTGCTGCTCTGCTGTCCATCCATCTCCATGTTGCTGCTCTGCTGTCCATCCATCTCCATTTTGCTGCTCTGCTGTCCATCCATCTCCATGTTGCTGCTCTGCTGTCCATCCATCTCCATGTTGTTGCTCTGCTGTCCATCCATCTCCATGTTGTTGCTCTGCTGTCCATCCATCTCCATGTTGTTGCTGCTCTGCTGTCCATCCATCTCCATGTTGTTGTTGCTCTGCTCTGCTGTCCATCCATCTCCATGTTGCTGCTCTGCTCTCCATCCATCTCCATGTTGTTTCTCTGCTGTCCATCCATCTCCATGTTGTTTCTCTGCTGTCCATCCATCTCCATGTTGTTTCTCTGCTGTCCATCCCTCTCCATGTTGTTGCTCTGCTGTCAATCCATCTCCATTTTGCTGCTCTGCTGTCCATCCATTTCCATGTTGTTGTTGCTCTGCTCTGCTGTCCATCCATTTCCATGTTGTTGTTGCTCTGCTGTCCATCCATCTCCATGTTGTTGTTGCTCTGCTCTGCTGTCCATCCATTTCCATGTTGTTGTTGCTCTGCTCTGCTGTCCATCCATTTCCATGTTGTTGTTGCTCTGCTGTCCATCCATTTCCATGTTGTTGTTGCTCTGCTCTGCTGTCCATCCATTTCCATGTTGTTGTTGCTCTGCTCTGCTGTCCATCTCCATGTTGCTGCTCTGCTGTCCATCCATCTCCATTTTGCTGCTCTGCTGTCCATCCATCTCCATGTTGCTCTGCTCTGCTGTCCATCCATCTCCATGTTGCTCTGCTCTGCTGTCCATCCATCTCCATGTTGCTGCTCTGCTCTCCATCCATCTCCATGTTGTTGTTGCTCTGCTGTCCATCCATCTCCATGTTGCTGCTCTGCTGTCCATCCATCTCCATGTTGTTGTTGCTCTGCTCTGCTGTCCATCCATCTCCATGTTGCTGCTCTGCTCTCCATCCATCTCCATGTTGTTTCTCTGCTGTCCATCCATCTCCATGTTGTTGCTCTGCTGTCCATCCCTCTCCATGTTGTTGCTCTGCTGTCCATCCATCTCCATGTTGTTGCTCTGCTGTCCATCCATCTCCATGTTGCTCTGCTCTGCTGTCCATCCATCTCCATGTTGTTGCTGCTCTGCTGTCCATCCATCTCCATTTTGCTCTGCTCTGCTGTCCATCCAACTCCATGTTGTTGCTGCTCTGCTGTCCATCCATCTCCATGTTGTTGCTGCTCTGCTGTCCATCCATCTCCATGTTGTTGTTGCTCTGCTGTCCATCCATCTCCATGTTGCTGCTCTGCTGTCCATCCATCTCCATGTTGTTGCTGCTCTGCTGTCCATCCATCTCCATGTTGTTGCTGCTCTGCTGTCCATCCATCTCCATGTTGTTGTTGCTCTGCTGTCCATCCATCTCCATGTTGCTGCTCTGCTGTCCATCCATCTCCATGTTGTTGTTGCTCTGCTCTGCTGTCCATCCATCTCCATGTTGCTGCTCTGCTCTCCATCCATCTCCATGTTGCTCTGCTCTGCTGTCCATCCATCTCCATGTTGTTGCTGCTCTGCTGTCCATCCATCTCCATGTTGTTGCTGCTCTGCTGTCCATCCATCTCCATGTTGTTGTTGCTCTGCTGTCCATCCATCTCCATGTTGCTGCTCTGCTGTCCATCCATCTCCATGTTGTTGCTGCTCTGCTGTCCATCCATCTCCATGTTGTTGTTGCTCTGCTGTCCATCCATCTCCATGTTGTTGTTGCTCTGCTGTCCATCCATCTCCATGTTGCTGCTCTGCTGTCCATCCATCTCCATGTTGTTGTTGCTCTGCTCTGCTGTCCATCCATCTCCATGTTGCTGCTCTGCTCTCCATCCATCTCCATGTTGTTTCTCTGCTGTCCATCCATCTCCATGTTGCTGCTCTGCTCTGTTCTCCATCCATCTCCATGTTGTTGCTCTCCTCTGCTGTCCATCCATCTCCATGTTGCTGCTCTGCTGTCCATCCATCTTCATGTTGTTGCTCTGCTCTGCTGTCCATCCATCTCCATGTTGCTGCTCTGCTCTGCTGTCCATCCATCTCCATGTTGCTGCTCTGCTGTCCATCCATCTTCATGTTGTTGCTCTGCTGTCCATCCATCTCCATGTTGTTGCTCTGCTGTCCATCCCTCTCCATGTTGTTGCTCTGCTGTCCATCCATCTCCATGTTGCTGCTCTGCTCTGCTGTCCATCCATCTCCATGTTATTGCTCTGCTGTCCATCCATCTCCATGTTGCTCTGTCCTGCTGTCCATCCATCTCCATGTTGTTGTTGCTCTGCTGTTCATCCATCTCCATGTTGCTGCTCTGCTGTCCATCCATCTCCATGTTGCTGTTACTCTGCTCTGCTGTCCATCCATCTCCATGTTGCTGCTCTGCTGTCCATCCATCTCCATGTTGCTGCTCTGCTGTCCATCCATCTCCATGTTGCTGCTCTGCTGTCCATCCATCTCCATGTTGCTGCTCTGCTGTCCATCCATCTCCATGTTGTTGCTCTGCTGTCCATCCATCTCCATGTTGTTGCTCTGCTGTCCATCCATCTCCATGTTGCTCTGCTCTGCTGTCCATCCATCTCCATGTTGTTGCTGCTCTGCTGTCCATCCATCTCCATGTTGTTGTTGCTCTGCTCTGCTGTCCATCCATCTCCATGTTGCTGCTCTGCTCTCCATCCATCTCCATGTTGTTTCTCTGCTGTCCATCCATCTCCATGTTGTTTCTCTGCTGTCCATCCATCTCCATGTTGTTTCTCTGCTGTCCATCCCTCTCCATGTTGTTGCTCTGCTGTCAATCCATCTCCATTTTGCTGCTCTGCTGTCCATCCATTTCCATGTTGTTGTTGCTCTGCTCTGCTGTCCATCCATTTCCATGTTGTTGTTGCTCTGCTGTCCATCCATCTCCATGTTGTTGTTGCTCTGCTCTGCTGTCCATCCATTTCCATGTTGTTGTTGCTCTGCTCTGCTGTCCATCCATTTCCATGTTGTTGTTGCTCTGCTGTCCATCCATTTCCATGTTGTTGTTGCTCTGCTCTGCTGTCCATCCATTTCCATGTTGTTGTTGCTCTGCTCTGCTGTCCATCTCCATGTTGCTGCTCTGCTGTCCATCCATCTCCATTTTGCTGCTCTGCTGTCCATCCATCTCCATGTTGTTGTTGCTCTGCTCTGTTCTCCATCCATCTCCATGTTGTTGTTGCTCTCCTCTGCTGTCCATCCATCTCCATGTTGCTGCTCTGCTGTCCATCCATCTTCATGTTGTTGCTCTGCTCTGCTGTCCATCCATCTCCATGTTGCTGCTCTGCTCTGCTGTCCATCCATCTCCATGTTGCTGCTCTGCTGTCCATCCATCTTCATGTTGTTGCTCTGCTGTCCATCCATCTCCATGTTGTTGCTCTGCTGTCCATCCCTCTCCATGTTGTTGCTCTGCTGTCCATCCATCTCCATGTTGCTGCTCTGCTCTGCTGTCCATCCATCTCCATGTTATTGCTCTGCTGTCCATCCATCTCCATGTTGCTCTGTCCTGCTGTCCATCCATCTCCATGTTGTTGTTGCTCTGCTGTTCATCCATCTCCATGTTGCTGCTCTGCTGTCCATCCATCTCCATGTTGCTGTTACTCTGCTCTGCTGTCCATCCATCTCCATGTTGCTGCTCTGCTGTCCATCCATCTCCATGTTGTTGCTCTGCTGTCCATCCATCTCCATGTTGCTGCTCTGATGTCCATCCATCTCCATGTTGCTGCTCTGCTCTCCATCCATCTCCATGCTGTTGTTGCTCTGCTCTGCTGTCCATCCATCTCCATGTTGTTGCTCTGCTGTTCCTCCATCTCCATGTTGCTCTGCTCTGCTGTCCATCCATCTCCATGTTGCTGCTCTGCTGTCCATCCATCTCCATGTTGCTGCTCTGCTGTCCATCCATCTCCATGTTGCTGCTCTGCTGTCCATCCATCTCCATGTTGTTGCTCTCCTGTCCATCCATCTCCATGTTGTTGCTGCTCTGCTGTCCACCCATCTCCATGTTGCTGCTCTGCTGTCCATCCATCTCCATGTTGCTCTGCTCTGCTGTCCATCCATCTCCATGTTGTTGTTTCTCTGCTGTCCATCCATCTCCATGTTGTTGCTCTGCTGTCCATCCATCTCCATGTTGCTGCTCTGCTGTCCATCCATCTCCATGTTGCTGCTCTGCTGTCCATCCATCTCCATGTTGTTGCTCTCCTGTCCATCCATCTCCATGTTGTTGCTGCTCTGCTGTCCACCCATCTCCATGTTGTTGCTCTCCTGTTCATCCATCTCCATGTTGCTCTGCTCTGCTGTCCATCCATCTCCATGTTGTTGTTTCTCTGCTGTCCATCCATCTCCATGTTGTTGCTCTGCTGTCCATCCATCTCCATGTTGTTGCTCTCCTGTCCATCCATCTCCATTTTGCTCTGCTCTGCTGTCCATCCATCTCCATGTTGTTGTTTCTCTGCTGTCCATCCATCTTCATGTTGCTGCTCTGCTGTCCATCCATCTCCATGTTGTTGTTGCTCTGCTCTGCTGTCCATCCATCTCCATGTTGTTGCTGCTCTGCTGTCCATCCATTTCCATGGTGTTGCTCTGCTGTCCATCCATCTCCATGTTGTTTCTCTGCTGTCCATCCGTCTCCATGTTGTTGCTTCTCTGCTGTCCATCCGTCTCCATGTTGTTGCTTCTCTGCTGTCCATCCATCTCCATGTTGTTGTTGCTCTGCTGTCCATCCATCTCCATGTTGTTGCTCTGCTGTCCATCCATCTCCATGTTGCTGCTCTGCTCTGCTGTTCATCCATCTCCATGTTGCTGCTCTTCTGTCCATCCATCTCCATGTTGCTGCTCTGCTGTCCATCCATCTCCATGTTGCTGCTCTGCTCTCCATCCATCTCCATGTTGTTTCTCTGCTGTCCATCCATCTCTATGTTGTTGCTCTGCTGTCCATCCATCTCCATGTTGTTGTTGCTCTGCTGTCCATCCCTCTCCATGTTGTTGCTCTGCTCAGCTCTATATCCATCTTCATGTTGCTTAGTGTTGCTTTCTATGGTTTGGGGGAAAAACAGAACATTTTCTCCTAAAGTCCCCGTATCCTCCCCAGTGAGGCCGTTGCTATCTGGTACGTGGAATGATGGTGTTGATCAGAGTGCTTCTTAAATCCAATGGGTCTGAGGAGAAATAACTGGGCCGTGTTTATATGCCTAGTATCACCCATGATATCCTGATGTTTGCATTTGAGAGTACAGCCCTGCATTTTGGTGGGTTATTTAAAGAGCCAATTCTGCTGGGTTAGAGTTAGTGTGTTATTATTGTCCAGAGGGGACAGACAGACATGATGAAGTCTCCCTCCCAGTGTGTGTGCTGCTGTTTCTGCTCCTCCTCGCTCCTCCCTCCTTCTAATCCCTCTCTCCTCTCCACTGTCTCATCTGATCCCTGCTCCTACTTCTGTGCTCTCACCCAGTCTTGTCCTCTTCCTGTGATGTCATAGGTGTGGGCCAGTAACTTCCTGCCTAATGAAGCCACCCTGTCGGACCGCTGTCAGAGAGAATACCTGAAGACCCACGGAGAACCTCTACTGCTGCAGTACGCTAAGATGGAGGCAGAGAGACGGGTAGGACTACATTACCCATAATACCTCTACTGCTGCAGTACGCTAAGATGGAGGCAGAGAAACAGATAGGACTACACTACCCATAAACCTCTACCGCTGCAGTACGCTAAGATGGAGGCAGAGAGACAGCGTGGACTACATTACTCATAATACCTCTACTGCTGCTGTACTCTAAGAGGGAGGCAGAGAGACGTAGGACGACACTACCCATAATCCTCTAATGCCGCTGTATGTCAGACAGGAAGGACTTCGGGTGGTGTTTGTCTCCAGTCCATCTGTGTTACGCCTGATTACCATTTCCCCAGTGTGTTAGATGTGAGTTCCATCAGCGCCAGATACGCACAAATCACCTGCTTCGTAAACTACAGGTGTAGACTTAGTTAAGAGAAAGGTATAACAACAAAAATACATTATTCTCAGATTAAAGTACTCAGTACACCGTCATACATGTTGAACTTATAGTACTGATACTACTGGTAATGTAGGCTGAGCTGTAGTAATACTAATATGAATAGTAATGTAGGCTGAGCTGTGGTAGTACTAATAGTAATGTAGGCTGAGCTGTAGTAATACTAATATGAATAGTAATGTAGGCTGAGCTGTGGTAGTACTAATATGAATAGTAATGTAGGCTGAGCTGTAGTAATACTAATATGAATAGTAATGTAGGCTGAGCTGTGGCAATACTAATATGAATAGTAATGTAGGCTGAGCTGTGGCAATACTAATATGAATAGTAATGTAGGCTGAGCTGTGGCAATACTAATATGAATAGTAATGTAGGCTGAGCTGTGGCAATACTAATATGAATAGTAATGTAGGCTGAGCTGTAGTAATACTAATATGAATAGTAATGTAGGCTGAGCTGTGGTAGTACTAATAGTAATGTAGGCTGAGCTGTGGTAATACTAATATGAATAGTAATGTAGGCTGAGCTGTGGTAGTACTAATATGAATAGTAATGTAGGCTGAGCTGTAGTAATACTAATATGAATAGTAATGTAGGCTGAGCTGTGGCAATACTAATATGAATAGTAATGTAGGCTGAGCTGTGGCAATACTAATATGAATAGTAATGTAGGCTGAGCTGTAGTAATACTAATATGAATAGTAATGTAGGCTGAGCTGTGGTAGTACTAATAGTAATGTAGGCTGAGCTGTGGTAATACTAATATGAATAGTAATGTAGGCTGAGCTGTGGTAGTACTAATATGAATAGTAATGTAGGCTGAGCTGTAGTAATACTAATATGAATAGTAATGTAGGCTGAGCTGTGGTAGTACTAATAGTAATGTAGGCTGAGCTGTGGTAGTACTAATACTAATACAGGCTGAGCTGTGGTAGTACTAATAGTAATGTAGGCTGAGCTGTAGTAATACTAATATGAATAGTAATGTAGGCTGAGCTGTAGTAATACTAATATGAATAGTAATGTAGGCTGAGCTGTGGCAATACTAATATGAATAGTAATGTAGGCTGAGCTGTGGCAATACTAATATGAATAGTAATGTAGGCTGAGCTGTGGCAATACTAATATGAATAGTAATGTAGGCTGAGCTGTGGTAGTACTAATATGAATAGTAATGTAGGCTGAGCTGTAGTAATACTAATATGAATAGTAATGTAGGCTGAGCTGTGGTAGTACTAATAGTAATGTAGGCTGAGCTGTGGTAGTACTAATAGTAATGTAGGCTGAGCTGTGGTAGTACTAATAGTAATGTAGGCTGAGCTGTGGTAGTACTAATAGTAATGTAGGCTGAGCTGTGGTAGTACTAATAGTAATGTAGGCTGAGCTGTGGTAGTACTAATAGTAATGTAGGCTGAGCTGTGGTAGTACTAATAGTAATGTAGGCTGAGCTGTGGTAGTACTACTACTAATAGTAATGTAGGCTGAGCTGCAGTAATACTAATAGTAATGTAGACTGAGCTGTGGTAGTACTAACAGTAAAGTAGACTGAGTGGTGGTAGTACTAATAGTCATGTAGGCTGAGCTGTGGTAGTACTAATAGTAATAGTAATGTAGGCTGAGCTGTGGTAGTACTACTACTAATGGTAATGTAGGCGCTGAGCTGTGGTAGTACTAATAGTAATGCAGGCTGAGCTGTGGTAATACTAATAGTAATGTAGGCTGGGCTGTGGTAGTACTAATAGTTATGTAGACGGAGCTGTGGTAATATTAATAGTAATGTAAGCTGCGCCGTGGTAGTACTAATAGTAATGAAGGCTGGGCTGTGGTAGTACTAATAGTTATGTAGACGGAGCTGTGGTAGTACTAATAGTAATGTAGGCTGGGCTGTGGTAGTACTACTACTAATAATAATGTAGGCTGCGCTGTGGTAGTACTAATAGTAATGTAGGCTGAGCTGTGGTAGTACTAATAGTAATGTAGGCTGAGCTGTGGTAATACTAATACGAATAGTAATGTAGGCTGAGCTGTGGTAGTACTAATACGAATAGTAATGTAGGCTGAGCTGTGGTAGTACTAATAGTAATGTAGGCTGAGCTGGGGTAGTACTAATAGTAATGTAGGCTGAGCTGTGGTAATACTAATACGAATAGTAATGTAGGCTGAGCTGTGGTAGTACTAATAGTAATGTAGGCTGTGCTCTGGTAGTACTAATAGTAATGTAGGCTGAGCTGTGGTAGTACTACTACTAATAGTAATGTAGGCTGAGCTGTGGTAGTACTAATAGTAATGTAGGCTGCTCCGGGGTAGTACTAATAGTAATGTAGGCTGGGATATGGTAGTAGTAATACTACTAGCAATGTAGGCTGAGCTGTGGTAGTACTAATAGTAATGTAGGCTGAGCTGTGGTAGTACTACTACTAATAGTAATGTAGGCTGTGCTGTGGTAGTACTACTACTAATAATAATGTAGGCTGAGCTGTGGTTATACTAATAGTTATGTAGGCTGAGCTGTGGTAGTACTAATACTAATAATAATGTAGGCTGAGCTGTGGTTATACTAATAGTAATGTAGGCTGAGCTGTGGTAATACTAATATGAATAGTAATGTAGGCTGAGCTGTGGTAGTACTAATAGGAATGTAGGCTGAGCTGTGGCAATACTAATATGAATAGTAATGTAGGCTGAGCTGTGGTAGTACTAATAGTAATGTAGGCTGCACTGTGGTAGTACTAATAGTAATGTAGGCTGAGCTGTGGTAGTACTAATAGTAATGTAGGCTGAGCTGTGGTAGTACTACTACTAATAGTAATGTAGGCTGAGCTGTGGTAGTACTAACAGTAAAGTAGACTGAGTGGTGGTAGTACTAATAGTCATGTAGGCTGAGCTGTGGTAGTACTAATAGTAATAGTAATGTAGGCTGAGCTGTGGTAGTACTACTACTAATGGTAATGTAGGCGCTGAGCTGTGGTAGTACTAATAGTAATGCAGGCTGAGCTGTAGTAATACTAATAGTAATGTAGGCTGGGCTGTGGTAGTACTAATAGTTATGTAGACGGAGCTGTGGTAATACTAATAGTAATGTAAGCTGCGCCGTGGTAGTACTAATAGTAATGAAGGCTGGGCTGTGTTAGTACTAATAGTTATGTAGACGGAGCTGTGGTAATACTAATAGTAATGTAAGCTGCGCTGTGGTAGTACTAATAGTAATGTAGGCTGGTCTGTGGTAGTACTAATAGTTATGTAGACGGAGCTGTGGTAATACTAATAGTAATGTAAGCTGCGCCGTGGTAGTACTAATAGTAATGTAGGCTGGGCTGTGGTAGTACTAATAGTTATGTAGACGGAGCTGTGGTAGTACTAATAGTAATGTAGGCTGAGCTGTGGTAGTACTACTACTAATAATAATGTAGGCTGAGCTGTGGTAGTACTACTACTAATAGTAATGTAGGCTGGGCTGTGGTAGTACTTCTACTAATAATAATGTAGGCTGAGCTGTGGTTATACTAATAGTTATGTAGGCTGAGCTGTGGTAGTACTAATACTACTAGTAATGTAGGCTGCGCTGTGGTAGTACTAATAGTAATGTAGACTGAGCTGTGGTAGTACTAATGTTAATGTAGGCTGAGCTGTGGTAGTACTAATAGTAATGTAGGCTAAGCTGTGGTAGTACTAATAGTAATGTAGGCTGAGCTGTGGTAGTACTACTACTAAAAGTAATGTAGGCTGAGCTGTGGTAGTACTAATAGTAATGTAGGCTGAGCTGTGGTAGTACTAATATTAATGTAGGCTAGGCTGTGGTAGTACTACTACTAATAGTAATGTAGGCTGAGCTGTGGTAGTACTAATACTACTAGTAATGTAGGCTGCGCCGTGGTAATACTAATAATAAAGTAGGCTGGGCTGTGGTAGTACTACTACTAACAGTAATGTAGGCTGAGCTGCAGTAATACTTATATTCATGTAGGCTGAGCTGTGGTAGTACTAATAGTAATGTAGGCTGAGCTGTGGTAGTACTACTACTAATAGTAATGTAGGCTGAGCTGTGGTAGTACTACTACTAATAATAATGTAGGCTGAGCTGCGGTAATACTAATACTAATACAGGCTGAGCTGTGGTAGTACTAATAGTAATGTAGGCTGAGCTGTGGTAATACTAATATGAATAGTAATGTAGGCTGAGCTGTGGTAGTACTAATATGATGGTGGTACAGTATTATAGTGGTATAATGGTGGTACAGTATTAGTGGTATAATGGTGGTACAGTATTACAGTGGTATAATGGTGGTACAGTATTATAGTGGTACAGTATTACAGTGGTATAATGGTGGTACAGTATTACAGTGGTATAATGGTGGTACAGTATTACAGTGGTATAATGGTGGTACAGTATAACAGTGGTATAATGGTGGTACAGTATTACAGTGGTATAATTGTGGTACGGTATTACAGTGGTATAATGGTGGTACGGTATTACAGTGGTATAATGGTGGTACAGTATTACAGTGGTATAATGGTGGTACAGTATTACAGTGGTATAATGGTGGTACAGTATTACAGTGGTATAATGGTGGTACAGTATTACAGTGGTATAATGGTGGTACAGTATTATAGTGGTATAATGGTGGTACAGTATTACAGTGGTAGAATGGTGGTACAGTGTTACAGTGGTATAGTGGTGGTACAGTATTAAAGCGGTATAATGGTGGTACAGTCTTTCAATGGTATAAGGGGGATGCAGTGTTATAATGGTCCACCACCTTCCTCTCATCAGAGCTGATGTCAAACCTCTTTCTCCTCTCCTCTCCTTCTCCTAACTCTCATCAGAGCTGAGGTCAAACCTCTTCCCCCTCTCCTCTCCTAACTCTCATCAGAGCTGATGTCAAACCTCTTCCCCCTCTCCTCTCTTTCTCCTAACTCTCATCAGAGCTGAGGTCAAACCTCTTTCTCCTTTCCTCCTCCTAACTCTCATCAGAGCTGAGGTCAAATCTCTTCCCCCTCTCCTCTCCTTCTCCTAACTCTCATCAGAGCTGATGTCAAACCTCTTCACCCTCTCCTTTCCTTCTCCTAACTCTCATCAGAGCTGAGGTCAAACCTCTTTCTCCTCTCCTCATCCTAACTCTCATCAGAGCTGATGTCAAACCTCTTCCTCTTCTCCTTCTCCTAACTCTCATCAGAGCTGATGTCAAACCTCTTCCCCCTCTCCTCTCCTTCTCGTAACTCTCATCAGAGCTGAGGTTAAACCTCTTCCCCCTCTCCTCTCTGTCTGTTCTGTATGTCCTATGTGTTTTTCCTGTGTGTCGTGTTGGTCCTGTCCGTTCACTGTACCTATCATACTACTTTGACTGTTGTCTTTACTCTCAGGTATTAGCTGCTTGTTTGATCGGAGGAAACATTGTGGACCTCAGGAAGATATGTTAATATGAATGTTTTCTTTTTTTCATCACTGTAACACTGTTCTGAAAGTCACTCACCCGGTAGACGTGCTGAAGTAGCAACAGTACAGATTGTTATTTTGCAGAGGGGTCTGTGTTTCTATCTCCTCTGGACTGTTCCTGCTTGTTCTATTAGCCACAGAAGTGATGGAATACTGATTGACTGTGTCTTCTCTCTCTCTCTCTCTGTCTCTCTCTCTGTCTCTCTCTCACTCTCACTCTCTCTCTCTCTTTCTCTGTCTCTGTCTCTCTCTCACTCTCACTCTCTCTCTCTCTCTCTCTCTCTCTCTCTCTCTCTCTCTCTCTCTGTCTCTGTCTCTGTCTCTGTCTCTCTCTCTCTCTCTGTCTCTCTCTCTGTCCCTGTCTCTCTCTCTGTCCCTGTCTCTCTCTCTCTTTCTCTCTCTTTCTCTCTCTCCCTCTCTCTCCCCCTCTCCCTCTCCCTCTCCCTCTCCCTCTCTCTCTCTCTCTCTCTCTCTGTCTCTCTCTCTCTCTCTCTCTCTCTCTGTCTCTCTCTCTCTCTCTCTCTCTCTGTGTCTCTCCCTCTCTCTCTCTCTCTCTCTCTCTCTCTCTCTCTCTCTCTCTCTCTCTCTCTCTCTCTCTCTCTCTCTCTCTCTCTCTCTCTCAATTCAAATCAATTCAAGGGGCTTTATTGGCATGGGGAAACATGTGTTAACATTGCCAAAGCAAGTGAGGTAGATAATATACAAAAGTGAAATAAACAATGAAAATTAACAGTAAACATTACACATACAGAAGTTTCAAAACAATAAAGATCTCTCTCTTTCTCTGTCTCTCTCTCCTTTTCTCTTTCATTCTCTCTCTCCTTCTATCTCTGTCCCTCTCTCTGTCTCTCTCTATTCCTCACCCTCTCTCCCTCTTTTTCTATCTTTATTCCTCAATCTCCCCCTCCTTCTTATGTCTCTCTCTCTCTAGGAGCGTGTAGTGGTGCAGAATGCTGATTGGCTGGCTGTGGTTCCATACTGGGCCACCTGGCCGTTCCAGACGTTGCTGTTACCACGGAGACATGTCCAGAGACTGACTAACCTCACCGCCCAGGAGAGAGAGGGTACGACCTCTGATCTCACTCTAACCCCTGACCTTTAACCCCTGACATCACTGTAACCTACTGCATTAAACCCTTAACCCTTGACCCTCACAACTCAACTCTTTTACAGTTCACTATGTCACCCTGACCTTTAACCCCCACACTCTTAACACAAACCACTACTACCATCCCTGATGAAACCTCCTCCTCAGAAACAACATGTCGTAGCTGTGTAGTAGGGATTAATATGGGTAACCGGGACAATGTTTTTATAAGATGAGAAGTTTAATAATCACATGCACAGGGTTGCAGGTGTAATTACAGGGTACAGCTCTGAGCTCTGAGCGCCAACAATGTAGGACAAAGTGAAACAATACATGTCATAATAAATCATATAAATAAAATCTATACATATTAACATTGGTCAATATATACATATTAACACTGTAACAATGGTCAATATATGCATATTGTCTTGTCTTTAGCTATGCCGGATTAAGTGATATGACATGCTATTCTATAAAATAATTTCTCTGTAATTAATATTACCTGATTGAGCTAATCATGTAAACATAATTAACTAGAAAGTCAGGGCACAACGAAATAATATTTATAGAGCTGTTATCTTCCGAATAAACTCTTAAAGACCTAGTAATATTTTACATCAATAGCAGTCAATATTAATCGTCACCTTAATTCAGTCTCATCTGAAAGTTGTAAATTCTTGGTTATCTTCACGAACCCTGGCTAACAAGTTGAATCAGCAATACAAAATTGGGTTTAATTATTTATTTACTAAATACCTAACCAATCACACAGAATTACACATACACATAATTAATCATAACTTGATTACAAATTACGTCATAAAGGAAAACGTCCCTAGCGGGCGGAACAGATATGACAGCTTGTAACACAAAGAAAAAGGGGCTGGGTTTGAGTGAAAGAGTGGGGAGACTGAGTAACAAAGGAGGAAGCTGTGCTATCGTAAATACAGTATCTTATGCGTTCTAAATTACCGCCCATTTGGAAAAGGAAAATGTAATAAATATTTACTCTGGGCTGCGCTTCGGTAGGTTGGTCAACGATGCTGGCCGTGTTGGCCAACAGAGATCTTCCTGTCCTCGGAAGAATGTCTCTGGTGGTAAATTGGATACATTGTAGTATCGTCGTTGTGTGTTAGACTAGATACGTCGTCCATCCTTTCCTAGCCCACGTTTACAGCGGCCACTGTTAACTCAACGGCTAGGAGGTATCATTTCCGTAGTGAATAAGAGTTCAAAGTTCATACCATTCGCAACCAAAGCTCACGCTGAGGTTGGCTTCGTTCTGTAGTTATTAACTGAATCCTTCTGACATCGGATCGTCATCCTAATGTACCCGGAACAGGAGGCTACATTTTCATCAAGGGCTTATATAGTGGAGGGAGAGAAGGGTGTGTTTCATAGTTTATAGCCCATGTCTCTTCACAGGGGCGGGCCACTGATTGAGCAGAGCTCTAACCTTATGAAAACCCAATCTCTCATTTGGAAGCTAAAATATTTAATCTTTTCCCAAATAGTTTCATATTTAAACATTTAAATTGCACAACAATTCCATATGAATCTGAACTAGAATGTGTAGACTTTCCCAGATACAGTTCATGTCATCCTGTCATCAGTCATAATGTCTCAGATGACAACCGAACTGACATCATATTCATTAAGTACCAACACATATTTTCCACTGGTTGGATTACCGAAATATGGTTCCTTTCCCCCCACCGTTTGATGTTCCCAGACTCTCTATGTTTAACAAAGGCTATTCAGGAGTCCTTCAGTGGAGTCAAGAGAGAGAGAGGGAAGGGAGAAAGGTATTTATGGGGAGGTCATAAACCTTACCCACAGGCCAACGTCATGACAATATTAACACTGTAACAATGGTCAATATATATTCACTTCTGAGTGGCGCAGTGGTCTAAGGCACTGCATCTCAGTGCAAGAGGCATCACTGCAGTAAATGGTCGGAATTAAGGCTGCATCACATCTGGCCATGATGGGAGTACAATAGGGCGGCCTTCTAGGCAGAGTTGCAAATAAAAAGCCATATCTCAGACTGGCCAATAAAAAGAAAAGATTAAGATGGGCAAAACTCTGCCTAGAAGGCCAGCATACCAGAATCGCATCTGCACTGTTGATGTTGAGACTGGTGTTTTGCGGGTACTATTTAATGAAGCTGCCAGTTTCTCGAACTAGACACTATGTACTTGTCCTCTTGCTCAGTTGTGCACCAAGGCCTCCCACTCCTCTTTCTATTCTGGTTAGCGCCAGTTTGTGCTGTTCTGTGAAGGGAGTAGTTCACAGTGTTGTATGAGATCTTCAGTTTCTTGTCAATTTCTCGCATGGAATAGCCTTCATTTCTCAGAACAAGAATAGACTGATGAGTTTCAGAAGAAAGTTATTTGTTTCTGGCCATTTTGAGCCTGTAATCGAAGCCACAAATGCTGATGCTCCAGATACTCCACTAGTCTAAATGCCAGTTTTATTGCTACTTTAAACAGTTGTCAGCTGTGCTAACATAATTGTAAAAGGGCTTTCTAATGATCACTTAGCCTTTTAAAATGATACACTTGGATTAGCTAACACAATGTGTCATTGGAACACAGGAGTGATGGTTTCTGATAATGGGCCTTTGTATGCCTATGTAGATATTCCATAATAACATCTGACGTTTCCAGCTACAATAGTCATTTACAACATTAACAATGTCTACACTGTATTTCTGATCAATTTGATGTTATTTTAATGGACAAAAAATGTGCTTTTCTTTCAATTACAAGTACATTTCTAAGTGACCCCAAACGTTTGAATGGTAGTGTACATGTAACACTGTAACAATGGTAAATATATACATATTTACACTGTATGGAGAACATTGTAATAGCCTATCAGCGCATCTTATAGGTCCACACCTCCCATGCTCTTGTTGTAGTCCTTTACTGCAGTTGGAATATTCCCACATTCTCAAAAATAGAAATACTGTTTAATTCTCCTATTTTGGAAATTAGGAGTTTTAGCAAGAGAAGCTCTTTGTTATCCATCTCCCTCAATACGGCAGTTTCTACCAGGTATTTAAGACCGTTGTAAAACCTGATGTGGGAGAGAGAATGAGAGAGGGGTGGAGCCACGATATACACCCAAAAGGGCCACGTCGTGACACTGGGGACCCATGCCAAATCGTTTGTCTCCTGCGGGGGATAAGGTTTTGTCGTGCCTTCTTCACGTTGAAGCTCTCAACCTGATCCACTACAGCCCCGTCGATGAGAATGGGGGCGTGCTCAGGCCTCCTTTTTCTGTAGTCCACAATCATCTCCTTTGTCTTGATCTAGTAGAGGTTGTTATCCTGGCACCACACTGTCAGGTCTCTGACCTCCTCCCTATAGGCTGTCTCATCGTTGTCGGGGATCAGGCCTACCACTGTTGTGTCGTCGGGAATCTTAATGATGGTGTTGGAGTCGTGCTTGGCCATGCGGTTGTGGGTCAACAAGGAATACAGGAGGGGACTGAGCACGCACCCCTGAGGGCCCCCTGTATTGAGGATCAGCGTGGCAGATGTGTTGTTACCTACCCTTACCACCTGGGGTCGGCTTGTCAGGAAGTCCAGGATCCAGTTGCAGAGGGAGGTGTTTAGTCCCAGGGTCCTTAGCTTCGTGATGAGCTTTGAGGGCACTATGGCGTTGAATGATGAGCTGTAGTCAATGAATAGCATTCTCATGTAGGTGTTCCTTTTGTCCAGGTGCGAAAGGGCAGTGTGGAGTGCAATAGAGATTGCATCATCTGTGGATCTGTTGGGGCAGTATGGAAATTGGAGTTGGTGTAGGATTTCTGGGATAATGGTGTTGATGTGAGCCATGCCCAGCCTTTCAAAGCACTTCATGCCTACAGACGTGAGTGCTACAGGTCGGTAGTCATTTAGGCAGGTTACCTTAGTGTTCTTGGGCACAGGGACTATGGTGGTCTGCTTGAAACATGTTTGTATTACAGACTCGGTCAGGGACAGGTTGAAAATGTCAGTGAAGTCACTGGACAGTTGCTTTGAGTACACGTCCTGGTAATCCATCTGGCCCCGTGGCTTTGTGAATGTTGACCTGTTTAAAGGTCTTACTCACATTGGCTACGGAGAGTGTTATCACACAGTCGTCCAGAACAGCTGGTGCTCACGTGCATGCTTCAGTGTTGCTTGACTCGAAGTGAGCATAAAAGGCATTTAGCTTTCTGGTATGCTCGTGTCACTGGGCAGCTCACGTTTGGGTTTCCCTTTGTAGTTCATAATAATATAATCCCCCTTATCTGTATTGTAAAGCGAGAAACACAATTTAAGTCATCTTTGCGTCAGTAATTGTATTGTCATGGACAGATTGGGGATTTTTGGAGCACGAATGTGACTGATTCTATAATCTGTTGCTGGAAGGAAATCAGGTGTTTTCACACAGATTCCTCCGTCCTGTTTTATTGTCATTGTTTTTAAATGACAGGCAGCTGTTGTGTTGTCATAAAATTATCTTGGTGGGTTAGTTTGTTTTCCCAGCAGTATGGTGCCCTTGAAGGACAGATTTTATTTGATCCAAATATCAGCAGAAGGTTAATTCTGGGAAATAATAAACTATGCTGCCTGGAGTGGGGTTTGTTTGGAGTGTTTGTGTGTGTATATGTGTGCCAGTGGAGGCTGCTGAGGAGAGGAGGGCTCATAATAATGACTGGATTGGTGTGAATGGAATGGTATCAAACAATCCAACCATTAATACGAGATGTCCTCCCCCAGCAGACTCCGATGCTGTATGTGTGTGTGCGTGCGTGTGCTCATGTGTGCGTGCGTGCCACCATCTAAGAGCGAGAGATCTGGCACCAGGAAGTGTTGTAGTGCTACTATGTATATGAATGTGTTCTAGATAGCTACAGGAAGTGTAGTAAGTGCTACTATGTATATGAATGTGTTCTAGATAGCTACAGGAAGTGTAGTAAGTTCTACTATGTATATGAATGTGTTCTAGATAGCTACAGGAAGTGTAGTAAGTGATACTATGTATATGAATGTGTTCTAGATAGCTACAGGAAGTGTAGTAAGTGCTACTATGTATATGAATGTGTTCTAGATAGCTACAGGAAGTGTAGTAAGTGCTACTATGTATATGAATGTGTTCTAGATAGCTACAGGAAGTGTAGTAAGTGCTACTATGTATATGAATGTGTTCTAGATAGCTACAGGAAGTGTAGTAAGTGCTACTATGTATATGAATGTGTTCTAGATAGCTACAGGAAGTGTAGTAAGTGCTACTATGTAAATGAATGTGTTCTAGATAGCTACAGATATATTAGTCTGAACTCTCTCTTTCTAACTCTTTCTATTCCAGGACTGGCCTCCATTATGAAGAGACTCTTGACTAAATATGATAACCTGTTTCAGATCTCCTTCCCCTACTCCATGGGCTGGCACGGTAAGAGAGAAACAACTCTCAGAAACAATATGATGAAATAAGATTATACTGGCAAAGACAGCTATTATTTATTATAGATTATAACAGCTGTCAAATTGCTTGGAGGGAATTGTCTTGCTTCATGAAAATGTGTGCATCAGAAGTTGCTAAGTGTTTTAAAAGTTCACCGATAAATTGGACCACATGGAAAACTAAAGACGTAGAAACTGTAAATTGCTTGGTAATAGGAAATACATGTATTTCCATGACAGAATTAAAAAGCAATTTTGTATTGACAAATACAGCTTTTGCCAAGAGTTTGCAAAGCTGTCATCAAGGCAAAGTGTGGCTATTATTTAACACTTTTTACGCTGCTACAGGATTCCATATGTGTTATTTCATAGTTTTGATGTCTTCACTAGTATTCTACAATGTAGAAAATAGTAAAATAAAGAAAAACCCTGGAATGAGGTGTGTCCAAACATTTGACTGGTACTGCATGTTTACTACCGTCCTACTGTAGTCTGTATATCAACTACCATCCTACTGTGGGCTGTATATCAACTACCATCCTACTGTAGGCTACTGTATATATCTACTACCATCCTACTGTAGGCTGTATATCTACTACCATCCTACTGTAGGCTATTGTATATATCTACTACCATCCTACTGTGGGCTGTATATCTACTACCACCCTACTGTAGGCTGTATATCAACTACCATCCTACTGTAGGCTACTGTATATATCTACTACCATCATACTGTAGGCTGTATATCTAATACCACCCTACTGTAGGCTGTATATCAACTACCATCCTACTGTGGGCTGTATATCTACTACCATCCTACTGTAGGCTACTGTATATATCTACAACCATCCTATTGTAGGCTGTATATCAACTACCATCCTACTGTGGGCTGTATATCTACTACCATCCTACTGTAGGCTACTGTATATATCTACAACCATCCTATTGTAGGCTGTATATCAACTACCATCCTACTGTAGGCTGTATATCTACTACCATCCTACTGTAGGCTGTATATGAACTACCATCCTACTGTAGGCTGTATCTACTAACATACTACTGTATATATTAACTACCATCCTACTCTAGGCTGTATATCTACTACCATCCTACTGTAGGCTACTGTATATAACTACTACCATCCTACTGTAGACTACTGTATATATCTAATACCATCCTACTGTAGGCTACTGTATATATCTACTACCATCCTACTGTAGGCTTTATATCAAGTACCATCCTACTGTAGGCTGTATATTAACTACCATCCTACTGTAGGCTGTGTATCAACTACCATCCTACTGTAGGCTGTATTTTTACGACCATCCTACTGTAGAATACTGTATATATGAACCACCATCCTACTGTAGGCTGTATATCTACTACCATCCTACTGTATATATCAACTACCATCCTACTGTAGGCTGTATATCTACTTCCATCCTACTGTAGGCTACTGTATATATCTACTACCATCCTACTGTAGGCTGTATATATACTACCATCCTACTGTAGGCTGTATATCTACTACCATCCTACTGTAGGCTGTATATCTACTACCATCCTACTGTAGGCTGTATATCAACTACCATCCTACTGTAGGCTGTATATCTACTACCATCCTACTGTAGGCTACTGTATATATCTACTACCATCCTATTGTAGGCTGTATATCTACTACCACCCTACTGTAGGCTGTATATCAACTACCAGCCTACTGTAGGCTACTGTATATATCTACTGCCATCCTACTGTAGTCGGTATACCTACTACCATCCTACTGTAGGCTACTGTATATGTCAACTACCATCCTACTGTAGGCTGTATATCAACTACCATCCTACTGTAGGCTACTGTATATGTCTACTACCATCCTACTGTAGTTGGTATATCTACTACGATCCTACTATAGGCTACTGTATATCTACTACTGTCCTACTGTAAGCTGTATATCTACCAACATCCTACTGTAGGCTACTGTATATGTCTACTACCATCCTACTGTATGCTACTGTATATATCTACTATCATCCTACTGTATATATCTACTACCATCCTACTGTAGGCTGTATATGTACTACCATCCTACTGTAGGCTACTGTATATATCTACTACCATCCAACTGTAGGCTTTATATCAACTACCATTCTACTGTAGGCTGTATCTACTACCTTCCTACTGTAGAATTATGTATATATCTACTACCATCCTACTGTATGCTACTGTATATATCAACTACATCCTACTGTAGGCTGTATATCAACTTCCATCCTATTGTAGGCTACTGTATATGTCTACTTCCATCCTACTGTATGCTACTGTATATATCAACTACATCCTACTGTAGGCTGTATATCAACTACCATTCTACTGTAGGCTGTATCTACTACCTTCCTACTGTAGAATACTGTATATATCTACTACCATCCTACTGTAGGCTACTGTATATATCTACTACCATCCTACTGTAGGCTCTATATCTACTACCATTCTACTGTAGGCTGTATATGAACTACCATCCTACTGTAGGCTGTATCTACTAACATACTACTGTATGTATTAACTACCATCCCACTGTAAACTGTATATCTACTACCGTCCTTCTGTAGGCTACTGTATATATCTAATACCATCCTACTGTAGGCTACTGTATTTATCTACTACCGTCCTACTGTAGGCTTTATATCAAGTACCATCCGACTGTAGGCTGTATATTAACTACCATCCTACTGTAGGCTGTGTATCAACTACCATCCTACTGTAGGCTGTATATCTACCAACATCCTACTGTAGGCAACTGTATATATCTACTACTGTCCTACGGTAGGCTGTATATCTACTACCATTCTACTGTAGGCTTTATATCAAGTACCATCCTACTGTAGGCTGTATATTAACTACCATCCTACTGTAGGCTGTGTATCAACTACCATCATACTGTAGGCTGTCTATTAACTACCATCCTACTGTAGGCTGTGTATCAACTACCATCCTACTGTAGGCTGTATATTTACTACCATCCTACTGTAGGATACTGTATATATCAACTACCATCCTACTGTATGCTGTATATCTACTACCATCCTACTGTAGGCTTTATATCAAGTACCATCCTACTGTAGGCTGTATATTAAATACCACGCTACTGTAGGCTGTATATGAACTTCCATCCTACTGTAGGCTGTATCTACTACCATAATACTGTATATATCAACTACCATCCTACTGTAGGCTGTATATCTACTACCATTTTACTGTAGGCTGAATATCAACTACCATTCTACTGTAGGCTATATAGTACCTACCATTGTACTGTATGCTGTATATCTTCTACCATCCTACTGTAGGCTGTATATCAACTACCATCCTACTCGTGGCTGTATATCTACTACCATACTACTGTAGGCTATATATCTACCAACATCCTACTGTAGGCTTTATATCAAGTACCATCCTACTGTAGGCTGTATATTAACTACCATCCTACTGTAGGCTGTGTATCAACTACCATCATACTGTAGGCTGTATATTAACTACCATCCTCCACGCTGCTGTATTTTTACAACCTCCCTACTGTAGAATACTGTATATATGAACCACCATCCTACTGTAGGCTGTATATCTACTACCATCCTACTATATATATATATCAACTACCATCCTACTGTAGGCTGTATATCTACTAACATCCTACTGTAGGCTACTGTATATATCTACAACCATCCTACTGTAGGCTGTATATCAACTACCATCCTACTGTAGGCTGTATATCTACTACTATCCTACTGTAGGCTGTATATGAACTTCCATCCTACTGTAGGCTGTATCTACTACCATAATACTGTATATATCAACTACCATCCTACTGAAGGCTGTATATCTACTACCATTTTACTGTAGGCTGAATATCAACTACCATTCTACTGTAGGCTGTATAGTACCTACCATTGTACTGTATGCTGTATATCTTCTACCATCCTACTGTAGGCTGTATATCAACTACCATCCTACTCTTGGCTGTATATCTACTACCATACTACTGTAGGCTGTATATCTACCAACATCCTACTGTAGGCTTTATATCAAGTACCATCCTACTGTAGGCTGTATATTAACTACCATCCTACTGTAGGCTGTGTATCAACTACCATCATACTGTAGGCTGTATATTAACTACCATCCTACTGTAGGCTGTGTATCAACTACCATCCTACTGTAGGCTGTATATTTACTACCATCCTACTGTAGGATACTGTATATATCAACTACCATCCTACTGTAGGCTGTATATCTACTACCATCCTACTGTATATATCAACTACCATCCTACTGTATGCTGTATATCTACTACCATCCTACTGTATATATCAACTACCATTCTACTGTAGGCTGTATATCAGCTACCATCCTACTGTAAGCTGTATATCTACTTCCCACCTACTGTAGGCTGTATATCAACTACCATCCTACTGTAGGCTGTATATCAACTATCATCCTACTGTAGGCTACTGTATATATCTACTACTATCCTACTGTTGGCTGTATACCAACTACCATCCTACTGTAGGCTACTGTATATATCACCTACCATCCTACTATAGGCTACTGTATATATCAACTACCATCATACTCTAGGCTGTATATCTACTACCCTCCTACTGTATATATCAACTACCATCCTACTGTAGGCTGTATATCTCCTACCATCCTACTGTAGGCTACTGTATAGATCTACTACCATCGTACTGTAGGCTACTGTATAGATCTACTACCATCCTACTGTAGGCTGTATATTTACTACCATCCTACTGTAGGATACTGTATATATCAACTACCATCCTACTGTATGCTGTATATCTACTACCATCCTACTGTAGGCTTTATATCAAGTACCATCCTACTGTAGGCTGTATATTAAATACCACGCTACTGTAGGCTGTGTATCAACTACCATCCTACTGTAGACTGTATTTTTACAACCTCCCTACTGTAGAATACTGTATATATGAACCACCATCCTACTGTAGGCTGTATATCTACTGCCATCCTACTATATATATATATCAACTACCATCCTACTGTAGGCTGTATATCTACTAACATCCTACTGTAGGCTACTGTATATATCTACAACCATCCTACTGTAGGCTGTATATCAACTACCATCCTACTGTAGGCTGTATATCTACTACTATCCTACTGTAGGCTGTATATGAACTTCCATCCTACTGTAGGCTGTATCTACTACCATAATACTGTATATATCAACTACCATCCTACTGTAGGCTGTATATCTACTACCATTTTACTGTAGGCTGAATATCAACTACCATTCTACTGTAGGCTGTATAGTACCTACCATTGTACTGTATGCTGTATATCTTCTACCATCCTACTGTAGGCTGTATATCAACTACCATCCTACTCTTGGCTGTATATCTACTACCATACTACTGTAGGCTGTATATTAACTACCATCCTACTGTAGGCTGTGTATCAACTACCATCATACTGTAGGCTGTATATTAACTACCATCCTACTGTAGGCTGTGTATCAACTACCATCCTACTGTAGGCTGTATATTTACTACCATCCTACTGTAGGATACTGTATATATCAACTACCATCCTACTGTAGGCTGTATATCTACTACCATCCTACTGTATATATCAACTACCATCCTACTGTATGCTGTATATATCTACTACTGTCCTACGGTAGGCTGTATATCTACTACCATTCTACTGTAGGCTTTATATCAAGTACCATCCTACTGTAGGCTGTATATTAACTACCATCCTACTGTAGGCTGTGTATCAACTACCATCATACTGTAGGCTGTATATTAACTACCATCCTACTGTAGGCTGTGTATCAACTACCATCCTACTGTAGGCTGTATATTTACTACCATCCTACTGTAGGATACTGTATATATCAACTACCATCCTACTGTAGGCTGTATATCTACTACCATCCTACTGTATATATCAACTACCATCCTACTGTATGCTGTATATCTACTACCATCCTACTGTATATATCAACTACCATTCTACTGTAGGCTGTATATCAGCTACCATCCTACTGTAAGCTGTATATCTACTTCCCACCTACTGTAGGCTGTATATCAACTACCATCCTACTGTAGGCTGTATATCAACTATCATCCTACTGTAGGCTACTGTTTTGATCTACTACCACCCTATTGTAGGCTGTGTATCTACTACCATCATACTGTAGGCTGCTGTATATATCTACTACTATCCTACTGTTGGCTGTATACCAACTACCATCCTACTGTAGGCTACTGTATATATCACCTACCATCCTACTATAGGCTACTGTATATATCAACTACCATCATACTCTAGGCTGTATATCTACTACCCTCCTACTGTATATATCAACTACCATCCTACTGTAGGCTGTATATCTCCTACCATCCTACTGTAGGCTGTATATCTACCAACATCCTACTGTAGGCAACTGTATATATCTACTACCATCGTACTGTAGGCTACTGTATAGATCTACCGTCCTACGGTAGGCTGTATATCTACTACCATACTACTGTAGGCTTTATATCAAGTACCATCCTACTGTAGGCTGTATATTAACTACCATCCTACTGTAGGCTGTGTATCAACTACCATCCTACTGAAGGCTGTCTATTTAATACCATCCTACTGTAGAATACAGTATATATAAACTACCATCCTACTGTAGGCTGTATATCTACTACCATTCTACTGTATATATCTCCTACCATCCTACTGTAGGCTGTATATCTACCAACATCCTACTGTAGGCAACTGTATATATTTACTACCATCGTACTGTAGGCTACTGTATATATCTACTACCGTCCTACGGTAGGCTGTATATCTACTACCATCCTACTGTAGGCTTTATATCAAGTACCATCCTACTGTAGGCTGTATATTAACTTCCATGCTACTGTAGGCTGTGTATCAACTACCATCCTACTGTAGGCTGTCTATTTAATACCATCCTACTGTATATATCAACTACCATCCTACTGTATGCTGTATACCTACTATCATCCTACTGTTGGCTGTACACCAACTACCATCCTACTGTAGGCTGTATATCAACTTCCATTCTACTGTAGGCTGTATATCTACTACCCACCTATTGTAGGCTGTATATCAACTATCATCCTACTCTAGGCTACTGTTTTTATCTACTACCACCCTATTGTAGGCTGTATATCTACTACCATCCTGCTGTTGGCTGTATATCAACTACCATCCTACTGTAGGCTGTATAGCTACTACCATCCTACTGTATATATCAACTGCCATCCTACTGTAGGCTGTATATCTGCTACCATGCTACTGTAGGCTGTATATCAACTACCATTCTACTGTAGGCTGTATATCAACTACCATCGTACTGTATGCTGTATATCTACTACCATCCTACTGTAGGCTGTATATCTACCAACATCCTACTGTAGGCTACTGTATATATCAACTACCATCCTACTGTATGCTACTGCATAAATCTACTATCATACTACTGTAGGCTGTACACCAACTACCATCCTACTGCAGGCTGTATATCTACTACCATCCTACTGTAGACTACTGTATATATCTACTACCATCCTACTGTAGGCTGTCTACCTACTATCATCCTACTGTAGGCTGTACACTAACTACCATCCTACTGTAGGCTGTATATCAACTACCATTCTACTGTAGGCTGTATATCTACTACCCACCTACTGTAGGCTGTATATCAACTATCATACTACTCTAGGCTGTATATCATCTACCACCCTACTTTAGGCTGTATATCAACTACCATCCTACTGTATGCTACTGCATATATCTACTACCATCCTACTGTAGGCTACTGTATATATCTACTACCATCCTACAATAGGCTACTGTATATATCTACTACCATCCTACTGTAGGCTGTATATCAACTACTGTCCTACTGTAGGCTGTATATCTATTACCATACTACTGTAGCCTGCATATCAACTATCGTCCTACTGTAGGCTGTATATCTACTACCATCCTACTGTAGGCTGTATATCAACTACCATCCTACTCTAGGCTGTATATCATCTACCACCCTACTTTAGGCTGTATATCAACTACCATCCTACTGTGGGCTTTATATCAACTATGTATCCTTACTGGCCTGGTTCATAGATATACAGTCCATCCAGAAAGTATTCTTACCCTTACAGGCCTGGTTCATAGATATACAGTCCATTCAGAAAGTATTTAGACCCTTACTGGCCTGGTTCATAGATATACAATCCATTCAGAAAGTATTCAGACCCTTACTGGCCTGGTTCATAGATATACAGTCCATTCAGAAAGTATTCAGACCCTTACTGGCCTGGTTCATAGATATCCAGTCCATTCAGACCCTCACTGGCCTGGTTCATAGATATACAGTCGATTCAGACCCTTACTAGCCTGGTTCATAGATATACAGTCCATTAGACCCTTACTGGCCTGGTTCATAGATATACAATCCATTCAGAAAGTATTCAGACCCTTACTGGCCTGGTTCATAGATATCCAGTCCATTCAGACCCTCACTGGCCTGGTTCATAGATATACAGTCGATTCAGACCCTTACTAGCCTGGTTCATAGATATACAGTCCATTAGACCCTTACTGGCCTGGTTCATAGATATACAGTCCATTCAGAAAGTATTCAGACCCTTACTGGCCTGGTTCATAGATATCCAGTCCATTCAGACCCTCACTGGCCTGGTTCATAGATATACAGTCGATTCAGACCCTTACTAGCCTGGTTCATAGATATACAGTCCATTCAGACCCTTACTGAACTGGTTCATAAATATACTGTCCATTCAGAAAGTATTCAGACCCTTACTGGCCTGGGTCAAATCAATCAAATGTATTTTATATATAGCCCTTCGTACATCAGCTGATATCTCAAAGTGCTGTACAGAAACCCAGCCTAAAACCCCAAACAGCAAGCAATGCAGGTGAAGAAGCACGGTGGCTAGGAAAAACTCCCTAGAAAGGCCAAAACCTAGGAAGAAACCTAGAGAGGAACCAGGCTATGTGGGGTGGCCAGTCCTCTTCTGGCTGTGCCGGGTGGAGATTATAACAAAACATGGTCAAGATGTTCAAATGTTCATAAATGACCAGCATGGTCGAATAATAATAAGGCAGAATAGTTGAAACTGGAGCAGCAGCACAGTCAGGTGGACTGGGGACAGCAAGGAGTCATCATGTCAGGTATTCCTGGGGCATGGTCCTAGGGCTCAGGTCCTCCGAGAGAGAGAAAGAAAGAGAGAATTAGAGAGAGCATATGTGGGATGGCCAGTCCTCTTCTGGCTGTGCCGGGTGGAGATTATAACAGAACATGGCCAAGATGTTCAAATATTCATAAATGATCAGCATGGTCGAATAATAATAAGGCAGAACAGTTGAAACTGGAGCAGCAGCACAGCCAGGTGGACTGGGGACAGCAAGGAGTCATCATGTCAGGTAGTCCTGGGGCATGGTCCTAGGGCTCAGGTCCTCCGAGAGAGAGAAAGAGAGAAGGAGAGAATTAGAGAACGCACACTTAGATTCGAATAGGACAGGAGAAGTACTCCAGATATAACAAACTGACCCTAGCCCCCCGACACATAAACTACTGCAGCATAAATACTGGAGGCTGAGACAGGAGGGGTCAGGAGACACTGTGGCCCACTCCTAGGACACCCCCGGACAGGGCCAAACAGGAAGGATATAACCCCACCCACTTTGCCAAAGCACAGCCCCCACACCACTAGAGGGATATCTTCAACCACCAACTTACCATCCTGAGACAAGGCTGAGTATAGCCCACAAAGACCTCCGCCACGGCACAACTTAAGGGGGGGGGGGGGGGGGCGCCAACCCAGACAGGATGACCACATCAGTGACTCAACCCACTCAGGTGACGCACCTCCTCCAGGGACGGCATGAGAGAGCCCCAGTAAAGCCAGTGACTCAGCCCCTGTAATAGGGTT
Organism: Oncorhynchus mykiss; assembly: GCF_013265735.2. Taxonomy (NCBI): domain Eukaryota; kingdom Metazoa; phylum Chordata; class Actinopteri; order Salmoniformes; family Salmonidae; genus Oncorhynchus; species Oncorhynchus mykiss. The sequence goes on along the minus strand of NC_048576.1, from coordinate 223,705 downwards.
AGAGGCAGAGAATCCCAGTGGAAAGAGGGGAACCGGCCAGGCAGAGACAGCAAGGGTGGATCATAGATATACAGTCCATTCATAAAGTTTTCAGAACCTTACTGGCCTGAGTCATAGATATACAGTCCATTCAGACCCTTACTGACCTGGTTCATTGATATACAGTCCATTCATAAAGTATTCAGACCCTTACTGGCCTGGTTCATAGATATTCAGTCCATTCAGACCCTTACTGTTCTGGTTCATAGATTTACAGTCCATTCAGACCCTTACTGGCCTGGTTCATAGATATACAGTCCATTCAGAAAGTGTTCAGACCCTTACTGGCCTGGTTCATAGATATTCAGTCCATTCAGACACTTACTGCCCTGGTTCATAGATATACAGTCCATTCAGACCCTTACTGTTCTGGTTCATAGATTTACAGTCCATTCAGACCCTTACTGGCCTGGTTCATAGATATACAGTCCATTCAGAAAGTGTTCAGACCCGTACTGACCTGGTTCATAGATATACAGTCCATTCAGACCCTTACTGTTCTGGTTCATAGATTTACAGTCCATTCAGACCCTTACTGGCCTGGTTCATAGATATACAGTCCATTCAGAAAGTGTTCAGACCCGTACTGAACTGGTTCATAGACATACAGTCCATTCAGAAACTATTCAGACCCTTACTGGCCTGGTTCATAGATATACAGTCATTCAGACCCCTTACTGGTCTGGTTCATAGATATACAGTCATTCAGACCCCTTACTGGTCTGGTTCATAGATATACAGTCAATTCAGACCCTTAATGGCCTGGTTCATAGATATACAGTCATTCAGACCCCTTACTGGCCTGGTTCTTAGATATACAGTCATTCAGACCCCTTACTGGTCTGGTTCATAGATAGACAGTCCATTCAGAAAGTGTTCAGATCCTTACTGGCCTGGTTCATAGATATACAGTCCATTCAGACTCTTACTGACCTGGTTCACATAAACATACAGTCCATTCAGAAAGTATTCAGACCCGACCTGGCCTGGGTCATAGATATACAGTCCATTCATAAAGTTTTCAGAACCTTACTGGCCTGGTTCATAGATATACAGTCCATTCATAAAGTATTCAGACCCTTACTGGCCTGGTTCATAGATATACAGTCCATTCATAAAGTATTCAGAACCTTACTGGCCTGGTTCATAGATATACAGTCCATTCATAAAGTATTCAGACCCTTACTGACATGGTTCATAGATATACAGTCCATTCAGACCCTTACTGGCCTGGTTCATAGATATACAGTCCATTAAGACCCTTACTGGCCTGGTTCATTGATAAACAGTTCATTCAGACCCTTACTGGCCTGGTTCATTGATAAACAGTTCATTCAGACCCTTACTGGCCTGGTTCATAGATATACAGTCCATTCAGAAAGTAATCAGACCCTTACTGGCCTGGTTCAGAGATATACAGTCCATTCAGACCCTTACTGAACTGGTTCATAGACATACAGTCCATTCAGAAACTATTCAGACCCTTACTGGCCTGGTTCATAGATATACAGTCAATTCAGACCCTTACTGGCCTGGTTCAGATATATACAGTCCATTCAGAAAGTATTCAGACCATTACTGGCCTGGTTCATAGATATATCAATCAATCAATCAAATTTATTTTATATAGCCCTTCGTACATCAGCTGATATCTCAAAGTGCTGTACAGAAACCCAGCCTAAAACCCCAAACAGCAAGCAATGCAGGTGAAGAAGCACGGTGGCTAGGAAAAACTCCCTAGAAAGGCCAAAACCTAGGAAGAAACCTAGAGAGGAACCAGGCTATGTGGGGTGGCCAGTCCTCTTCTGGCTGTGCCGGGTGGAGATTATAACAAAACATGGTCAAGATGTTCAAATGTTCATAAATGACCAGCATGGTCGAATAATAATAAGGCAGAATAGTTGAAACTGGAGCAGCAGCACAGTCAGGTGGACTGGGGACAGCAAGGAGTCATCATGTCAGGTATTCCTGGGGCATGGTCCTAGGGCTCAGGTCCTCCGAGAGAGAGAAAGAAAGAGAGAATTAGAGAGAGCATATGTGGGATGGCCAGTCCTCTTCTGGCTGTGCCGGGTGGAGATTATAACAGAACATGGCCAAGATGTTCAAATGTTCATAAATGATCAGCATGGTCGAATAATAATAAGGCAGAACAGTTGAAACTGGAGCAGCAGCACAGCCAGGTGGACTGGGGACAGCAAGGAGTCATCATGTCAGGTAGTCCTGGGGCATGGTCCTAGGGCTCAGGTCCTCCGAGAGAGAGAAAGAGAGAAGGAGAGAATTAGAGAACGCACACTTAGATTCACACAGGACACCGAATAGGACAGGAGAAGTACTCCAGATATAACAAACTGACCCTAGCCCCCCGACACATAAACTACTGCAGCATAAATACTGGAGGCTGAGACAGGAGGGGTCAGGAGACACTGTGGCCCACTCCGAGGACACCCCCGGACAGGGCCAAACAGGAAGGATATAACCCCACCCACTTTGCCAAAGCACAGCCCCCACACCACTAGAGGGATATCTTCAACCACCAACTTACCATCCTGAGACAAGGCTGAGTACAGCCCACAAAGACCTCCGCCACGGCGCAACTTAAGGGGGGGGGGGGGGGGGGCGCCAACCCAGACAGGATGACCACATCAGTGACTCAACCCACTCAGGTGACGCACCTCCTCCAGGGACGGCATGAGAGAGCCCCAGTAAAGCCAGTGACTCAGCCCCTGTAATAGGGTTAGAGGCAGAGAATCCCAGTGAAAAGAGGGGAACCGGCCAGGCAGAGACAGCAAGGGTGGTTCGTTGCTCCAGAGCCTTTCCGTTCACCCTCCCACTCCTGGGCCAGACTACACTCAATCATATGACCCACTGAAGAGATGAGTCTTCAGTAGAGACTTAAAGGTTGAGACCGAGTTTGCGTCTCTGACATGGGTAGGCAGACCGTTCCATAAAAATGGAGCTCTATAGGAGAAAGCCCTGCCTCCAGCTGTTTGCTTAAAAATTCTAGGGACAATTAGGAGGCCTGCGTCTTGTGACCGTAGCGTACGTGTAGGTATGTACGGCAGGACCAAATCAGAGAGATAGATAGGAGCAAGCCCATGTAATGCTTTGTAGGTTAGCAGTAAAACCTTGAAATCAGCCCTTGCTTTGACAGGAAGCCAGTGTAGAGAGGCTAGCACTGGAGTAATATGATCAAATTTGTTGGTTCTAGTCAGGATTCTAGCAGCCGTATTTAGCACTAACTGAAGTTTATTTAGTGCTTTATCCGGGTAGCCGGAAAGTAGAGCATTGCAGTAGTCTAACCTGGAAGTGACAAAAGCATGGATTAATTTTTCTGCATCATTTTTGGACAGAAAGTTCCTGATTTTTGCAATGTTACGTAGATGGAAAAAAGCTGTCCTTGAAATGGTCTTGATATGTTCTTCAAAAGAGAGATCAGGGTCCAGAGTAACGCCGAGGTCCTTCACAGTTTTATTTGAGACGACTGTACAACCATTAAGATTAATTGTCAGATTCAACAGAAGATCTCTTTGTTTCTTGGGACCTAGAACAAGCATCTCTGTTTTGTCCAAGTTTAAAAGTAGAAAGTTTGCAGCCATCCACTTCCTTATGTCTGAAACACATTCTTCTAGCAAGGGCAATTTTGGGGCTTCACCATGTTTAATTGAAATGTACAGCTGTGTGTCATCCGCATAGCAGTGAAAGTTAACATTATGTTTTCGAATAACATCCCCAAGAGGTAAAATATATAGTGAAAACAATAGTGGTCCTAAAACGGAACCTTGAGGAACACCGAAATTTACAGTTGATTTGTCAGAGGACAGACCATTCACAGAGACAAACTGATATCTTTCCGACAGATAAGATCTAAACCAGGCCAGAACTTGTCCGTGTAGACCAATTTGGGTTTCCAATCTCTCCAAAAGAATGTGGTGATCGATCAAAAGCAGCACTAAGGTCTAGAAGCACGAGGACAGATGCAGAGCCTCGGTCCGATGCCATTAAAATGTAATTTACCACCTTCACAAGTGCCGTCTCAGTGCTATGATGGGGTCTAAAACCAGACTGAAGCATTTCGTATACATTGTTTGTCTTCAGGAAGGCAGTGAGTTGTTGCGCAACAGCCTTTTCTAAAATTTTTGAGAGGAATGGAAGATTCGATATAGGCCGATAGTTTTTTATATTTTCTGGGTCAAGGTTTGGCTTTTTCAAGAGAGGCTTTATTACTGCCACTTTTAGTGAGTTTGGTACACATCCGGTGGATAGAGAGCCGTTTATTATGTTCAACATAGGAGGGCCAAGCACAGGAAGCAGCTCTTTCAGTAGTTTAGTTGGAATAGGGTCCAGTATGCAGCTTGAAGGTTTAGAGGCCATGATTATTTTCATCATTGTGTCAAGAGATATAGTACTAAAACACTTGAGTGTCTCTCTTGATCCTAGGTCCTGGCAGAGTTGTGCAGACTCAGGACAACTGAGCTTTGAAGGAATACGCAGATTTAAGGAAGAGTCCGTAATTTGCTTTCTAATAATCATAATCTTTTCCTCAAAGAAGTTCATGAATTTATCACTGCTAAAGTGAAAGTCATCCTCTCTTGGGGAATGCTGCTTTTTAGTTAGCTTTGCGACAGTATCAAAAAGGAATTTCGGATTGTTCTTATTTTCCTCAATTAAGTTAGAAAAATAGGATGATCGAGCAGCAGTAAGGGCTCTTCGGTACTGCACAGTACTGTCTTTCCAAGCTAGTCGGAAGACTTCCAGTTTGGTGTGGCGCCATTTCCGTTCCAATTTTCTGGAAGCTTGCTTCAGAGCTCGGGTATTTTCTGTGTACCAGGGAGCTAGTTTCTTATGAGAAATGTTTTTAGTTTTTAGGGGTGCAACTGCATCTAGGGTATTGCGCAAGGTTAAGTTGAGTTCCTCAGTTAGGTGGTTAACTGATTTTTGTCCTCTGGCGTCCTTGGGTAGGCAGAAGGAGTCTGGAAGGACATCAAGGAATCTTTGTGTTGTCTGTGAATTTATAGCACGACTTTTGATGATCCTTGGTTGGGGTCTGAGCAGATTATTTGTTGCAATTGCAAACGTAATAAAATGGTGGTCCGATAGTCCAGGATTATGAGGAAAAACATTAAGATCCACAACATTTATTCCATGGGACAAAACTAGGTCCAGCGTATGACTGTGACAGTGAGTGGGTCCAGAGACATGTTGGACAAAACCCACTGAGTCGATGATGGCTCCGAAAGCCTTTTGGAGTGGGTCTGTGGACTTTTCCATGTGAATATTAAAGTCACCAAAGATTAGAATATTATCCGCTATGACTACAAGGTCCGATAGGAATTCAGGGAACTCAGTGAGGAACGCTGTATATGGCCCAGGAGGCCTGTAAATAGTAGCTATAAAAAGTGATTGAGTAGGCTGCATAGATTTCATGACTAGAAGCTCAAAAGACGAAAACGTCATTTTTTTTTTTGTAAATTGAAATTTGCTATCGTAAATGTTAGCAACACCTCCGCCTTTGCGGGATGCACGGGGGATATGGTCACTAGTGTAACTAGTGTAGCATACACTAGTGTAACTAGTGTAGCATATACAGTCCATTCAGACCCTTATTGGCCTGGTTCATAGTTATACAGTCCATTCACACCATTACTGGCCTGGTACATAGATATACAGTCCATTCAGACCCTTACTGACCTGGTTCACATAAACATACAGTCCATTCAGAAAGTGTTCAGACCCATACTGACCTGGTTCATTTATATACTGTCCATTCAGAAAGTATTCAGACCCTTACTGGCCTGGGTCATAGATATACAGTCCATTCAGACCCTACTGGCCTGGTTCATTTATATACTGTCCATTCAGAAAGTATTCAGACCCTTACTGGCCTGGGTCATAGATATACAGTCCATTCATAAAGTTTTCAGAACCTTACTGGCCTGGGTCATAGATAAACAGTCCATTCAGAAAGTATTCGGACCCTTACTGACCTGGTTCATAAATATACAGTCCATTCAGACCCTTACTGGCCTTGTTCATAGATATACAGTACAGTCAGACCCTTACTGACCTGGTTCATAGATATACAGTCCATTCAGAAAGTGTTCAGACCCTTACTGACCTGGGTCATAGATATACAGTCCATTCAGAAAGTATTCAGACCCTTACTGGCCTGGTTCATAGATATACAGTCCATTCAGAAAGTGTTCAGACCCGTACTGACCTGGTTCATAGATATACAGTCCATTCAGACCCTTACTGACCTGGTTCATAGATATACAGTCCATTCAGACCCTTACTGACCTGGTTCATAGATATACAGTCCATTCAGACCCTTACTGTTCTGGTTCATAGATTTACAGTCCATTCAGACCCTTACTGGCCTGGTTCATAGATATACAGTCCATTCAGACCCTTACTGACCTGGTTCATAGATATACAATCCATTCATAAAGTATTCAGATCCTTACTGGCCTGGTTCATAGATATACAGTCCATTCAGAAAGTATTCAGACCCTTACTTGCCTGGTTCATAGATATACAGTCCATTCAGACCCATACTGACCTGGTTTATTGATATACAGTCCATTCATAAAGTATTCAGACCCCTTACTGGCCTGGTTCATAGATATACAGTCAATTCAGACCCTTACTGACCTGGTTCATAGATATACAGTCCATTCAGACCCTTACTGGCCTGGTTCATAGATATAGAGTCCATTCAGAAAGTATTCATACCCTTACTGGCCTGGTTCATAGATATACTGTACATTCAGAATGTATTCAGACCCTTACTGGCCTGGTTCATAGATATACAGTCCATTCAGACCCTTACTGGCCTGGTTCATAGATATACAGTCCATTCAGACCCTTACTGGCCTGGTTCATAGATATACAGTCCATTCACACCATTAATGGCCTGGTTCATAGAAATACAGTCCATTCAGGCCTTTACTGACCTGGTTCATAGATATACAGTCCTTTCAGACCCTTACTGGCCTCGTTTATTGATATACAGTCCATTCATAAAGTATTCAGACCCTTACTGGCCTGGGTCATAGATACACAGTCCATTCAGACCCTTACTGACCTCGTTTATTGATATACAGTCCATTCATAAAGTATTCAGACCCTTACTGGCCTGGGTCATAGATATACAGTCCATTCAGAAAGTATTCATACCCTTACTGGCCTGGTTCATAGATATACAGTACATTCAGAATGTATTCAGACCCTTACTGGCCTGGTTCATAGATATACAGTCCATTCAGACCCTTACTGGCCTGGTTCATAGATATACAGTCATTCAGACCCCCTACTGGCCTGGTTCATAGATATACAGTCCATTCATAAAGTATTCAGACCCTTACTGGCCTGGTTCATAGATATACAGTCCATTCAGACCCTTGTTGGCCTGGTTTATTGATATACAGTCCATTCATAAAGTATTCAGACCCTTACTGGCCTGGTTCATAGATATACAGTCCATTCAGAAAGTATTCATACCCTTACTGGCCTGGTTCATAGATATACAGTACATTCAGAATGTATTCAGACCCTTATTGGCCTGGTTCATAGATATACAGTCCATTCAGACCCCTTACTGACCTGGTTCATAGACATACAGTCCATTCAGACCCTTACTGGCCTGGTTCATAGATATACAGTCATTCAGACCCCTTACTGGCCTGATTCATAGATATACAGTCCATTCAGAAAGTATTCAGACCCCTACTGACCTGGTTCATAGATATACAGTCATTCAGACCCCTTACTGGCCTGATTCATAGATATACAGTCCATTCAGAAAGTATTCAGACCCTTACTGGCCTGGTTCATAGATATACAGTCCATTCAGACCCTTACTGGCCTGGTTCATAGATATACAGTCATTCAGACCCTTACTGGCCTGATTCATAGATATACAGTCCATTCAGAAAGTATTCAGACCCTTACTGGCCTGGTTCATAGATATACAGTCAATTCAGACCTTTACTGACCTGGTTCATAGATATACAGTCCATTCAGACCCTTACTGGCCTGGTTCATAGATATAGAGTCCATTCAGAAAGTATTCATACCCTTACTGGCCTGGTTCATAGATATACTGTACATTCAGAATGTATTCAGACCCTTACTGGCCTGGTTCATAGATATACAGTCCATTCAGACCCTTACTGGCCTGGTTCATAGATATACAGTCCATTCAGACCCTTACTGGCCTGGTTCATAGATATACAGTCCATTCACACCATTACTGGCCTGGTTCATAGAAATACAGTCCATTCAGGCCTTTACTGACCTGGTTCATAGATATACAGTCCTTTCAGACCCTTACTGGCCTCGTTTATTGATATACAGTCCATTCATAAAGTATTCAGACCCTTACTGGCCTGGGTCATAGATACACAGTCCATTCAGACCCTTACTGACCTTGTTTATTGATATACAGTCCATTCATAAAGTATTCAGACCCTTACTGGCCTGGGTCATAGATATACAGTCCATTCAGAAAGTATTCATACCCTTACTGGCCTGGTTCATAGATATACAGTACATTCAGAATGTATTCAGACCCTTACTGGCCTGGTTCATAGATATACAGTCCATTCAGACTCTTACTGGCCTGGTTCATAGATATACAGTCATTCAGACCCCTTACTGACCTGGTTCATAGATACACAGTCCATTCAGACCCTTACTGGCCTGGTTCATAGATATACAGTCATTCAGACCCCCTACTGGCCTGGTTCATAGATATACAGTCCATTCATCAAGTATTCAGACCCCTACTGACCTGGTTCATAGATATACAGTCATTCAGACCCCCTACTGGCCTGGTTCATAGATATACAGTCCATTCATAAAGTATTCAGACCCTTACTGGCCTGGTTCATAGATATACAGTCCATTCAGACCCTTGTTGGCCTGGTTTATTGATATACAGTCCATTCATAAAGTATTCAGACCCTTACTGGCCTGGGTCATAGATATACAGTCCATTCAGAAAGTATTCAGACCCTTACTGGCCTGGTTCATAGATTTACAGTCCATTCAGACCCTTACTGGCCTGGTTCATAGATATACAGTCCATTCAGAAAGTATTCATACCCTTACTGGCCTGGTTCATAGATATACAGTACATTCAGACTCTTACTGGCCTGGTTCATAGATATACAGTCATTCAGACCCCTTACTGACCTGGTTCATAGATACACAGTCCATTCAGACCCTTACTGGCCTGGTTCATAGATATACAGTCATTCAGACCCCCTACTGGCCTGGTTCATAGATATACAGTCCATTCATCAAGTATTCAGACCCCTACTGACCTGGTTCATAGATATACAGTCATTCAGACCCCCTACTGGCCTGGTTCATAGATATACAGTCCATTCAGACCCTTGTTGGCCTGGTTTATTGATATACAGTCCATTCATAAAGTATTCAGACCCTTACTGGCCTGGGTCATAGATATACAGTCCATTCAGAAAGTATTCAGACCCTTACTGGCCTGGTTCATAGATTTACAGTCCATTCAGACCCTTACTGGCCTGGTTCATAGATATACAGTCCATTCAGAAAGTATTCATACCCTTACTGGCCTGGTTCATAGATATACAGTACATTCAGAATGTATTCAGACCCTTATTGGCCTGGTTCATAGATATACAGTCCATTCAGACCCCTTACTGGTCTGGTTCATAGATATACAGTCAATTCAGACCCTTAATGGCCTGGTTCATAGATATACAGTCATTCAGACCCCTTACTGGCCTGGTTCTTAGATATACAGTCATTCAGACCCCTTACTGGTCTGGTTCATAGATAGACAGTCCATTCAGAAAGTGTTCAGATCCTTACTGGCCTGGTTCATAGATATACAGTCCATTAAGACCCTTACTGGCCTGGTTCATAGATATACAGTCCATTAAGACCCTTACTGGCCTGGTTCATAGATATACAGTCCATTAAGACCCTTACTGGCCTGGTTCAGAGATATACAGTCCATTCAGACCCTTACTGAACTGGTTCATAGACATACAGTCCATTCAGAAACTATTCAGACCCTTACTGGCCTGGTTCATAGATATACAGTCAATTCAGACCCTTACTGGCCTGGTTCATAGATATACAGTCATTCAGACCCCTTACTGGTCTGGTTCATAGATATACAGTCCATTCAGAACGTATTCAACCCTTACTGGCCTGGTTCATAGATATACAGTCCATTCAGACTCTTACTGACCTGGTTCACATAAACATACAGTCCATTCAGAAAGTATTCAGACCCTTACTGGCCTGGGTCATAGATATACAGTCCATTCATAAAGTTTTCAGAACCTTACTGGCCTGGGTCATAGATAAACAGTCCATTCATAAAGTATTCAGACCCTTACTGGCCTGGTTCATAGATATACAGTCCATTCATAAAGTATTCAGAACCTTACTGGCCTGGTTCATAGATATACAGTCCATTCATAAAGTATTCAGACCCTTACTGACATGGTTCATAGATATACAGTCCATTCAGACCCTTACTGGCCTGGTTCATAGATATACAGTCCATTAAGACCCTTACTGGCCTGGTTCATTGATAAACAGTTCATTCAGACCCTTACTGGCCTGGTTCATTGATAAACAGTTCATTCAGACCCTTACTGGCCTGGTTCATAGATATACAGTCCATTCAGAAAGTATTCAGACCCTTACTGACATGGTTCATAGATATACAGTCCATTCAGACCCTTACTGGCCTGGTTCATAGATATACAGTCCATTAAGACCCTTACTGGCCTGGTTCATTGATAAACAGTTCATTCAGACCCTTACTGGCCTGGTTCATTGATAAACAGTTCATTCAGACCCTTACTGGCCTGGTTCATAGATATACAGTCCATTCAGAAAGTAATCAGACCCTTACTGTCCTGGTTCAGAGATATACAGTCCATTCAGACCCTTACTGAACTGGTTCATAGACATACAGTCCATTCAGAAACTATTCAGAACCTTACTGGCCTGGTTCATAGATATACAGTCAATTCAGACCCTTACTGGCCTGGTTCAGAGATATACAGTCCATTCAGAAAGTATTCAGACCATTACTGGCCTGGTTCATAGATATACAGTCCATTCAGACCCTTATTGGCCTGGTTCATAGTTATACAGTCCATTCACACCTTTACTGGCCTGGTACATAGATATACAGTCCATTCAGACCCTTACTGACCTGGTTCACATAAACATACAGTCCATTCAGAAAGTGTTCAGACCCATACTGACCAGGTTTATTTATATACTGTTCATTCAGAAAGTATATAGACCCTTACTGGCCTGGGTCATAGATATACAGTCCATTCAGACCCTACTGGCCTGGTTCATTTATATACTGTCCATTCAGAAAGTATTCAGACCCTTACTGGCCTGGGTCATAGATATACTGTCAATTCAGACCCTTACTGGCCTGGGTCATAGATATACAGTCCATTCATAAAGTTTTCAGAACCTTACTGGCCTGGGTCATAGATAAACAGTCCATTCAGAAAGTATTCGGACCCTTACTGACCTGGTTCATAAATATACAGTCCATTCAGACCCTTACTGGCCTTGTTCATAGATATACAGTACAGTCAGACCCTTACTGACCTGGTTCATAGATATACAGTCCATTCAGAAAGTGTTCAGACCCGTACTGACCTGGTTCATAGATATACAGTCCATTCATAAAGTATTCAGACCCTTACTGGCCTGGGTCATAGATATACAGTCCATTCAGAAAGTATTCAGACCCTTACTGGCCTGGTTCATAGATATACAGTCCATTCAGAAAGTGTTCAGACCCTTACTGGCCTGGTTCATAGATATACTGTACATTCAGAATGTATTCAGACCCTTACTGGCCTGGTTCATAGATATACAGTCCATTCAGACCCCTTACTGACCTGGTTCATAGATATACAGTCCATTCAGACCCTTACTGGCCTGGTTCATAGATATACAGTCATTCAGACCCCTTACTGGCCTGATTCATAGATATACAGTCCATTCAGACCCTTACTGACCTGGTTCATAGATATACAGTCCATTCAGACCCTTACTGACCTGGTTCATAGATATACAGTCCATTCAGAAAGTATTCAGACCCTTACTTGCCTGGTTCATAGATATACAGTCCATTCAGACCCTTACTGACCTGGTTCATAGATATACAGTCCATTCAGACCCTTACTGGCCTGGTTCATAGATATACTGTACATTCAGAATGTATTCAGACCCTTACTGGCCTGGTTCATAGATATACAGTCCATTCAGACCCCTTACTGACCTGGTTCATAGATATACAGTCCATTCAGACCCTTACTGGCCTGGTTCATAGATATACAGTCATTCAGACCCCTTACTGGCCTGATTCATAGATATACAGTCCATTCAGAAAGTATTCAGACCCTTACTGGCCTGGTTCATAGATATACAGTCCATTCAGACCCTTACTGGCCTGGTTCATAGATATACAGTCATTCAGACCCCTTAATGGCCTGGTTCATAGATATACAGTCCATTCAGACCCTTACTGACCTGGTTTATTGATATACAGTCCATTGATAAAGTATTCAGACCCCTTACTGGCCTGGTTCATAGATATACAGTCCATTCATAAAGTATTCAGATCCTTACTGGCCTGGTTCAGAGATATAGAGTCCATTCAGAAAGTATTCATACCCTTACTGGCCTGGTTCATAGATATACTGTACATTCAGAATGTATTCAGACCCTTACTGGCCTGGTTCATAGATATACAGTCCATTCAGACCCTTACTGGCCTGGTTCATAGATATACAGTCCATTCAGACCCTTACTGGCCTGGTTCATAGATATACAGTCCATTCAGACCCTTACTGGCCTGGTTCATAGATATAGAGTCCATTCAGAAAGTATTCATACCCTTACTGGCCTGGTTCATAGATATACTGTACATTCAGAATGTATTCAGACCCTTACTGGCCTGGTTCATAGATATACAGTCCATTCAGACCCTTACTGGCCTGGTTCATAGATATACAGTCCATTCAGACCCTTACTGGCCTGGTTCATAGATATACAGTCCATTCACACCATTACTGGCCTGGTTCATAGATATAGAGTCCATTCAGAAAGTATTCATACCCTTACTGGCCTGGTTCATAGATATACTGTACATTCAGAATGTATTCAGACCCTTACTGGCCTGGTTCATAGATATACAGTCCATTCAGACCCTTACTGGCCTGGTTCATAGATATACAGTCCATTCAGACCCTTACTGGCCTGGTTCATAGATATACAGTCCATTCACACCCTTACTGGCCTGATTCATAGATATACAGTCCATTCAGAAAGTATTCAGACCCTTACTGGCCTGGTTCATAGATATACAGTCCATTCAGACCCTTACTGGCCTGGTTCATAGATATACAGTCATTCAGACCCCTTAATGGCCTGGTTCATAGATATACAGTCCATTCAGACCCTTACTGACCTGGTTTATTGATATACAGTCCATTGATAAAGTATTCAGACCCCTTACTGGCCTGGTTCATAGATATACAGTCCATTCATAAAGTATTCAGATCCTTACTGGCCTGGTTCAGAGATATAGAGTCCATTCAGAAAGTATTCATACCCTTACTGGCCTGGTTCATAGATATACTGTACATTCAGAATGTATTCAGACCCTTACTGGCCTGGTTCATAGATATACAGTCCATTCAGACCCTTACTGGCCTGGTTCATAGATATACAGTCCATTCAGACCCTTACTGGCCTGGTTCATAGATATACAGTCCATTCAGACCCTTACTGGCCTGGTTCATAGATATAGAGTCCATTCAGAAAGTATTCATACCCTTACTGGCCTGGTTCATAGATATACTGTACATTCAGAATGTATTCAGACCCTTACTGGCCTGGTTCATAGATATACAGTCCATTCAGACCCTTACTGGCCTGGTTCATAGATATACAGTCCATTCAGACCCTTACTGGCCTGGTTCATAGATATACAGTCCATTCACACCATTACTGGCCTGGTTCATAGAAATACAGTCCATTCAGGCCTTTACTGACCTGGTTCATAGATATACAGTCCTTTCAGACCCTTACTGGCCTCGTTTATTGATATACAGTCCATTCATAAAGTATTCAGACCCTTACTGGCCTGGGTCATAGATACACAGTCCATTCAGACCCTTACTGACCTCGTTTATTGATATACAGTCCATTCATAAAGTATTCAGACCCTTACTGGCCTGGGTCATAGATATACAGTCCATTCAGAAAGTATTCATACCCTTACTGGCCTGGTTCATAGATATACAGTACATTCAGAATGTATTCAGACCCTTACTGGCCTGGTTCATAGATATACAGTCCATTCAGACCCTTACTGGCCTGGTTCATAGATATACAGTCATTCAGACCCCTTACTGACCTGGTTCATAGATACACAGTCCATTCAGACCCTTACTGGCCTGGTTCATAGATATACAGTCATTCAGACCCCCTACTGGCCTGGTTCATAGATATACAGTCCATTCATAAAGTATTCAGACCCTTACTGGCCTGGTTCATAGATATACAGTCCATTCAGACCCTTGTTGGCCTGGTTTATTGATATACAGTCCATTCATAAAGTATTCAGACCCTTACTGGCCTGGGTCATAGATATACAGTCCATTCAGAAAGTATTCAGACCCTTACTGGCCTGGTTCATAGATTTACAGTCCATTCAGACCCTTACTGGCCTGGTTCATAGATATACAGTCCATTCAGAAAGTATTCATACCCTTACTGGCCTGGTTCATAGATATACAGTACATTCAGAATGTATTCAGACCCTTATTGGCCTGGTTCATAGATATACAGTCCATTCAGACCCCTTACTGACCTGGTTCATAGATATACAGTCCATTCAGACACTTACTGGCCTGGTTCATAGATATAGAGTCCATTCATCAAGTATTCAGACCCTACTGACCTGGTTCATAGATATACAGTCATTCAGACCCCTTACTGGCCTGATTCATAGATATACAGTCCATTCAGAAAGTATTCAGACCCTTACTGGTCTGGTTCATAGATATACAGTCATTCAGACCCCTTAATGGCCTGGTTCATAGATATACAGTCCATTCAGACCCTTACTGGCCTGGTTCATAGATATACAGTCATTCAGACCCCTTACTGGCCTGGTTCATAGATATACAGTCCATTCAGACCCTTACTGGCCTAGTTCATAGATATACAGTCATTCAGACCCCTTGCTGGCCTGGTTCATAGATATACAGTCCATTCAGACCCTTACTGGCCTGATTCATAGATATACAGTCATTCAGACCCTTACAGGTCTGGTTCATAGATATACAGTCCATTCAGAAAGTATTCAGACGCTTACTGGCCTGGTTCATAGATATACAGTCCATTCAGAAAGTATTCAGACCCTTACTGGCCTGGATCATAGATATACAGTCCATTCAGACCCTTACTGGCCTGGTTCATAGATATAGATAGATACATTCAGAATGTATTCAGATCCTTACTGGCCTGGTTCATAGATATACAGTCCATTCTGACCCTTACTGGCCTGGTTCATAGATATACAGTCCATTCAGACCCTTACTGGCCTGGTTCATAGATATAGATAGATACATTCAGAATGTATTCAGATCCTTACTGGCCTGGTTCATAGATATACAGTCCATTCAGACCCTTACTGGCCTGGTTCATAGATATACAGTCCATTCAGACCCTTGTTGGCCTGGTTTATTGATATACAGTCCATTCATAAAGTATTCAGACCCTTACTGGCCTGGGTCATAGATATACAGTCCATTCAGAAAGTATTCAGACCCTTACTGGCCTGGTTCATAGATTTACAGTCCATTCAGACCCTTACTGGCCTGGTTCATAGATATACAGTCCATTCAGAAAGTATTCATACCCTTACTGGCCTGGTTCATAGATATACAGTACATTCAGAATGTATTCAGACCCTTACTGGCCTGGGTCATAGATATACAGTCCATTCAGAAAGTATTCAGACCCTTACTGGCCTTGTTCATAGATTTACAGTCCATTCAGACCCTTACTGGCCTGGGTCATAGATATACAGTCCATTCAGAAAGTATTCAGACCCTTACTGGCCTGGTTCATAGATATACAGTCCATTCAGACCCTTACTGGCCTGGTTCATAGATATACAGTCATTCAGACCCCTTAATGGCCTGGTTCATAGATATACAGTCCATTCAGACCCTTACTGGCCTGGTTCATAGATATACAGTCATTCAGACCCCTTACTGGCCTGGTTCATAGATATACAGTCCATTCAGACCCTTACTGGCCTGATTCATAGATATACAGTCATTCAGACCCTTACAGGCCTGGTTCATAGATATACAGTCCACTCAGAAAGTATTCAGACGCTTACTGGCCTGGTTCATAGGTATACGGTCCATTCAGAAAGTATTCAGACCCTTACTGGCCTGGTTCATAGATATACAGTCCATTCAGTCCCTTACTGGCCTGGTTCATAGATATACAGTCCATTCAGACCCTTACTGGCCTGGTTCATAGATATAGATAGATACATTCAGAATGTATTCAGATCCTTACTGACCTGGTTCATAGATATACAGTCCATTCAGACCCTTACTGGCCTGGTTCATAGATATACAGTCCATTCAGACCCTTACTGGCCTGGTTCATAGATATACAGTCCATTCAGAAAGTATTCAGACCCTTACTGGCCTGGTTCATAGATTTACAGTCCATTCAGACCCTTACTGGCCTGGTTCATAGATATACAGTCCATTCAGAAAGTATTCATACCCTTACTGGCCTGGTTCATAGATATACAGTACATTCAGAATGTATTCAGACCCTTATTGGCCTGGTTCATAGATATACAGTCCATTCAGACCCTTACTGGCCTTGTTCATAGATATACAGTCATTCAGACCCCTTACTGACCTGGTTCATAGATATACAGTCCATTCAGACCCTTACTGGCCTGGTTCATAGATATAGAGTCCATTCATCAAGTATTCAGACCCCTACTGACCTGGTTCATAGATATACAGTCATTCAGATCCTTACTGGCCTGGTTCATAGATATACAGTCCATTCAGACCCTTACTGGCCTGGTTCATAGATATACAGTCATTCAGACCCTTACTGGCCTGGTTCATAGATATACAGTCATTCAGACCCCTTAATGGCATGGTTCATAGATATACAGTCCATTCAGACCCTTACTGGCCTGGTTCATAGATATACAGTCATTCAGACCCCTTACTGGCCTGGTTCATAGATATACAGTCAATTCAGACCCTTACTGGTCCGGTTCATAGATATACAGTCCATTCAGACCCTTACTGGCCTGGTTCATAGATATACAGTCAATTCAGAAATTGTTCCGACCCTTACTGGCCTGGTTCATAGATATACAGTCCATTCAGAAAGTATTCAGACCCTTACTGGCCTGGGTCATAGATATACAGTCTATTCAGAAAGTATTCAGACCCTTACTGGCCTGGTTCATAGATATACAGTCCATTCAGACCCTTACTGGCCTGGTTCATAGATATACAGTCATTCAGACCCCTTACTGGCCTGGTTCATAGATATACAGTCCATTCAGACCCTTACTGGCCTAGTTCATAGATATACAGTCATTCAGACCCCTTACTGGCCTGGTTCATAGATATACAGTCCATTCAGACCCTTACTGGCCTGATTCATAGATATACAGTCATTCAGACCCTTACAGGCCTGGTTCATAGATATACAGTCCATTCAGAAAGTATTCAGACGCTTACTGGCCTGGTTCATAGATATACAGTCCATTCAGTCCCTTACTGGCCTGGTTCATAGATATACAGTCCATTCAGACCCTTACTGGCCTGGTTCATAGATATAGATAGATACATTCAGAATGTATTCAGATCCTTACTGGCCTGGTTCATAGATATACAGTCCATTCAGACCCTTACTGGCCTGGTTCATAGATATACAGTCCATTCAGAAAGTATTCAGACCCTTTACTGGCCTGGTTCATAGATATACAGTCCATTCGGATCCTTACTGGCCTGGTTCATAGATATACAGTCGTTCAGACCCCTTACTGACCTGGTTCATTGATATACAGCCCATTCAGAAAGTATTCATACCGTTACTGGCCTGGTTGATAGTTATACAGTCCATTAATAAATTATTCATACCCTTACTGGCCTGGTTCTTAGATATACCGTCCATTCAGACCCTTACTGGCCTGGTTCATAGATATACAGTCCATTCAGAAACTATTCAGAACCTTACTGGCCTGGTTCATAGATATGCAGTCCATTCAGACCCTTACTGGCCTGGTTCATAGATATACAGTCCATTCAGAAAGTATTCAGACCCTTTACTGGCCTGGTTCATAGATATACAGTCCATTCGGATCCTTACTTTCCTGGTTCATAGATATACAGTCGTTCAGACCCCTTACTGACCTGGTTCATTGATATACAGTCCATTCAGAAAGTATTCATACCGTTACTGGCCTGGTTGATAGTTATACAGTCCATTAATAAATTATTCATACCCTTACTGGCCTGGTTCTTAGATATACAGTCCATTCAGACCCTTACTGGCCTGGTTCATAGATATACAGTCCATTCAGAAAGTATTCATACCCTTACTGGCCTGGTTCATAGTTATACAGTCCATTCATAAATGATTCATACCCTTACTGGCCTGGTTCTTAGATATACAGTCCATTCAGACCCTTACTGGCCTGGTTCATAGATATACAGTCCATTCAGAAAGTATTCAGTCCCTTACTGGCCTGGTTCATAGATATACAGTCAATTCAGACCCTTACTGGTCCGGTTCATAGATATACAGTCCATTCAGACCCTTACTGGCCTGGTTCATAGATATACAGTCAATTCAGAAATTGTTCCGACCCTTACTGGCCTGGTTCATAGATATACAGTCCATTCAGAAAGTATTCAGACCCTTACTGGCCTGGGTCATAGATATACAGTCTATTCAGAAAGTATTCAGACCCTTACTGGCCTGGTTCATAGATATACAGTCCATTCAGACCCTTACTGGCCTGGTTCATAGATATACAGTCATTCAGACCCCTTACTGGCCTGGTTCATAGATATACAGTCCATTCAGACCCTTACTGGCCTAGTTCATAGATATACAGTCATTCAGACCCCTTACTGGCCTGGTTCATAGATATACAGTCCATTCAGACCCTTACTGGCCTGATTCATAGATATACAGTCATTCAGACCCTTACAGGCCTGGTTCATAGATATACAGTCCATTCAGAAAGTATTCAGACGCTTACTGGCCTGGTTCATAGGTATACGGTCCATTCAGAAAGTATTCAGACCCTTACTGGCCTGGTTCATAGATATACAGTCCATTCAGTCCCTTACTGGCCTGGTTCATAGATATACAGTCCATTCAGACCCTTACTGGCCTGGTTCATAGATATAGATAGATACATTCAGAATGTATTCAGATCCTTACTGGCCTGGTTCATAGATATACAGTCCATTCAGACCCTTACTGGCCTGGTTCATAGATATACAGTCCATTCAGAAAGTATTCAGACCCTTTACTGGCCTGGTTCATAGATATACAGTCCATTCGGATCCTTACTGGCCTGGTTCATAGATATACAGTCGTTCAGACCCCTTACTGACCTGGTTCATTGATATACAGTCCATTCAGAAAGTATTCATACCGTTACTGGCCTGGTTGATAGTTATACAGTCCATTAATAAATTATTCATACCCTTACTGGCCTGGTTCTTAGATATACCGTCCATTCAGACCCTTACTGGCCTGGTTCATAGATATACAGTCCATTCAGAAAGTATTCATACCCTTACTGGCCTGGTTCATAGTTATACAGTCCATTCATAAATGATTCATACCCTTACTGGCCTGGTTCTTAGATATACAGTCCATTCAGACCCTTACTGGCCTGGTTCATAGATATACAGTCCATTCAGACCCTTACTGGCCTGATTCATAGATATACAGTCATTCAGACCCTTACAGGCCTGGTTCATAGATATACAGTCCATTCAGAAAGTATTCAGACGCTTACTGGCCTGGTTCATAGGTATACGGTCCATTCAGAAAGTATTCAGACCCTTACTGGCCTGGTTCATAGATATACAGTCCATTCAGTCCCTTACTGGCCTGGTTCATAGATATACAGTCCATTCAGACCCTTACTGGCCTGGTTCATAGATATAGATAGATACATTCAGAATGTATTCAGATCCTTACTGGCCTGGTTCATAGATATACAGTCCATTCAGACCCTTACTGGCCTGGTTCATAGATATACAGTCCATTCAGAAAGTATTCAGTCCCTTACTGGCCTGGTTCATAGATATACAATCAATTCAGACCCTTACTGGCCCGGTTCATAGATATACAGTCCATTCAGACCCTTACTGGCCTGGTTCATAGATATACAGTCAATTCAGAAATTGTTCCGACCCTTACTGGCCTGGTTCATAGATATACAGTCCATTCAGAAAGTATTCAGACCCTTACTGGCCTGGGTCATAGATATACAGTCTATTCAGAAAGTATTCAGACCCTTACTGGCCTGGTTCATATATATACAGTCCATTCAGACCCTTACTGGCCTGGTTCATAGATATACAGTCACTCAGACCCCTTACTGGCCTGGTTCATAGATATACAGTCCATTCAGACCCTTACTGGCCTGGTTCATAGATATACAGTCAATTCAGAAATTGTTCCGACCCTTACTGGCCTGGTTCATAGATATACTGTCAATTCAGACCCTTACTGGCCTGGTTCATAGATATACAGTCCATTCAGAACGTATTCAGACCCTTACTGGCCTGGTTCATAGATATACAGTCCATTCAGAAAGTATTCAGACCCTTACTGGCCTGGTTCATAGATATGCAGTCCATTCAGACCCTTACTGGCCTGGTTCATAGATATACAGTCAATTCAGACCCTTACTGGCCTGGTTCATAGATATACAGTCCATTCAGAAAGTATTCAGACCCTTACTGACCTGGTTCATAGATATACAGTCCATTCAGAAAGTATTCAGACCCTTACTGGCCTGGGTCATAGATATACAGTACATTCAGACCCTTACTGGCCTGGTTCATAAATATACAGTCATTCAGACCCCTTACTGGCCTGGTCCATATATATACAGTCCATTCAGAAAGTATTCAGTCCCTTACTGGCCTGGTTCATAGATATACATTCCATTCAGAAAGTAATCAGACCCTTACTGGCCTGGTTCATAGATATACAGTCCATTCAGACCCTTACTGGCCTGGTTCATATATATACAGTCCATTCAGAAAGTATTCAGACCCTTACTGGCCTGGTTCATAGATATACAGTCCATTCAGACCCTTACTGGCCTGGTTCATAGATATACAGTCCATTCATAAATTATTCATACCCTTACTGGCCTGGTTCTTAGATATACAGTCCATTCAGACCCTTACTGGCCTGCTTCATAGATATACAGTCAATTCAGAACCTTACTGGCCTGGTTCATAGATATACAGTCCATTCAGAAAGTATTCAGTTCCTTACTGGCCTGCTTCATAGATATACAGTCCATTCAGAACCTTACTGGCCTGGTTCATAGATATACAGTTCATTCAGACCCTTACTGGCCTGGTTCATAGATATACAGTCCATTCAGAAAGTATTCAGTTCCTTACTGGCCTGGTTCATAGATATACAGTCAATTCAGAACCTTACTGGCCTGGTTCATAGATATACAGTTCATTCAGACCCTTACTGGCCTGGTTCATAGATATACAGTCCATTCAGAAAGTATTCAGACCATTACTGGCCTGGTTCATAGATATACAGTCCATTCAGACCCTTACTGGCCTGCTTCATAGATATACAGTCAATTCAGAACCTTACTGGCCTGGTTCATAGATATACAGTCCATTCAGAAATTATTCAGTCCCTTACTGGCCTGGTTCATAGATATACAGTCAATTCAGAACCTTACTGGCCTGTTTCATAGATATACAGTCCATTCAGAAAGTATTCAGACCATTACTGGCCTGGTTCATAGATATACAGTCAATTCAGACCCTTACTGACCTGGTTCATAGATATACAGTCCATTCATAAAGTATTCAGACCATTACTGGCCTGGTTCATAGATATACAGTCCATTCAGAAAGTATTCAGACCCTTACTGGCCTGGATCATAGATATACAGTCCATTCAGACCCTTACTGGCCTGGTTCATAGATATACAGTCAATTCAGAAATTGTTCCGACCCTTACTGACCTGGTTCATAGATTTTACAGTCCATTCAGAAAGTATTCAGACCCTTACTGGCCTGGTTCATAGATATACAGTCCATTCAGACCCTTACTGGCCTGGTTCATATGTATACAGTCCATTCAGAAAGTATTCAGACCCTTACTGACCTGGTTCATAGATATACAGTCCATTCAGAAAGTATTCAGACCCTTACTGGCCTGGGTCATATATATACAGTCCATTCAGACCCCTTACTGACCTGATTCATAGATATACAGTCCATTCAGAAAGTATTCAGACCCTTACTGGCCTGGTTCATAGATATACAGTCCATTCAGACCCTTACTGGCCTGGTTCATAGATATACAGTCCATTCAGAAAGTATTCAGACCCTTACTGGCCTGGTTCATAGATATACAGTCCATTCAGACCCTTACTGGCCTGATTCATAGATATACAGTCCATTCAGAAAGTATTCAGACCCTTACTGGCCTGGTTCATAGATATACAGTCCATTCAGACCCTTACTGGCCTGGTTCATAGATATACAGTCCATTCAGAAAGTAATCAGACCCTTACTGGCCTGGTTCATAGATATACGGTCCATTCAGAAAGTTTTCAGACCCTTACTGGCCTGGTTCATAGATATACAGTCCATTCAGACCCTTACTGGCCTGGTTCATAGATATACAGTCCATTCAGAAAGTATTCAGACCCTTACTGACCTGGTTCATAGATATACAGTCCATTCAGACCCTACTGGCCTGCTTCATAGATATACAGTCCTTCCAGAAAGTATTCAGACCCCTTACTGGCCTGGTTCATAGTTATACATTCCATTCATAAAGTATTCAGACCCTTACTGGCCTGGTTCATAGATATACAGTCCATTAAGACCCTTACTGGCCTGGTTCATAGATATACAGTCCATCCAGAAAGTATTCAGACCCCTTACTGGCCTGGTTCATAGATATACAGTCATTTAGACCCCTTACTGGCCTGATTCATAGATATACAGTCCATTCATAAAGTATTCAGACCCTTACTGGCCTGGTTCATAGATATACGGTCCATTCAGAAAGTATTCAGACCCTTACTGGCCTGGTTCATAGATATACAGTCCATTCAGAAAGTAATCAGACCCTTACTGGCCTGGTTCATAGATATACGGTCCATTCAGAAAGTATTCAGACCCTTACTGGCCTGGTTCATAGATATACAGTCCATTCAGACCCTTACTGGCCTGGTTCATAGATATACAGTCCATTCAGAAAGTATTCAGACCCTTACTTGCCTGGTTCATAGATATACAGTCCATTCAGAAAGTATTCAGACCCTTACTGACCTGGTTCATAGATATACAGTCCATTCAGACCCTTACTGGCCTGGTTCATAGATATACAGTCCATTCATAAATTATTCATACCCTTACTGGCCTGGTTCTTAGATATACAGTCCATTCAGACCCTTACTGGCCTGCTTCATAGATATACAGTCAATTCAGAACCTTACTGGCCTGGTTCATAGATATACAGTCCATTCAGACCCTTACTGGCCTGGTTCATAGATATACAGTCCATTCATAAAGTATTCAGACCCATACTGGCCTGGTTCATAGATATACAGTCCATTCAGAAAGTATTCAGTTCCTTACTGGCCTGGTTCATAGATATACAGTCCATTCAGACCCTTACTGGCCTGCTTCATAGATATACAGTCAATTCAGAACCTTACTGGCCTGGTTCATAGATATACATTCCATTCAGAAAGTATTCAGTTCCTTACTGGCCTGGTTCATAGATATACAGTCAATTCAGAACCTTACTGGCCTGGTTCATAGATATACAGTCCATTCAGACCCTTACTGGCCTGGTTCATAGATATACAGTCCATTCAGAAAGTATTCAGACCATTACTGGCCTGGTTCATAGATATACAGTCCATTCAGACCCTTACTGGCCTGCTTCATAGATATACAGTCAATTCAGAACCTTACTGGCCTGGTTCATAGATATACAGTCCATTCAGAAATTATTCAGTCCCTTACTGGCCTGGTTCATAGATATACAGTCAATTCAGAACCTTACTGGCCTGGTTCATAGATATACAGTCCATTCAGAAATTATTCAGTCCCTTACTGGCCTGGTTCATAGATATACAGTCAATTCAGAACCTTATTGGCCTGGTTCATAGATATACAGTCCATTCAGACCCTTACTGGCCTGGTTCATAGATATACAGTCCATTCAGAAAGTATTCAGACCATTACTGGCCTGGTTCATAGATGTACAGTCCATTCAGACCCTTACTGGCCTGGTTCATAGATATACAGTCCATTCAGAAAGTATTCAGACCCTTACTGGCCTGGTTCATAGATATACAGTCCATTCAGACCCTTACTGGCCTGTTTCATAGATATACAGTCAATTCAGAAATTGTTCCGACCCTTACTGACCTGGTTCATAGATTTTACAGTCCATTCAGAAAGTATTCAGACCCTTACTGGCCTGGTTCATAGATATACAGTCAATTCAGACCCTTACTGGCCTGGTTCATATGTATACAGTCCATTCAGAAAGTATTCAGACCCTTACTGACCTGGTTCATAGATATACAGTCCATTCAGAAAGTATTCAGACCCTTACTGGCCTGGGTCATAGATATACAGTCCATTCAGACCCTTACTGGCCTGGTTCATAGATATTCAGAAAGTATTCAGACCCTTACTGGCCTGGTTCATAGATATACAGTCCATTCAGAACCTTACTGGCCTGGTTCATAGATATACAGTTCATTCAGACCCTTACTGGCCTGGTTCATAGATATACAGTCCATTCAGAAAGTATTCAGTTCCTTACTGGCCTGGTTCATAGATATACAGTCAATTCAGAACCTTACTGGCCTGGTTCATAGATATACAGTTCATTCAGACCCTTACTGGCCTGGTTCATAGATATACAGTCCATTCAGAAAGTATTCAGACCATTACTGGCCTGGTTCATAGATATACAGTCCATTCAGACCCTTACTGGCCTGCTTCATAGATATACAGTCAATTCAGAACCTTACTGGCCTGGTTCATAGATATACAGTCCATTCAGAAATTATTCAGTCCCTTACTGGCCTGGTTCATAGATATACAGTCAATTCAGAACCTTACTGGCCTGTTTCATAGATATACAGTCCATTCAGAAAGTATTCAGACCATTACTGGCCTGGTTCATAGATATACAGTCAATTCAGACCCTTACTGACCTGGTTCATAGATATACAGTCCATTCATAAAGTATTCAGACCATTACTGGCCTGGTTCATAGATATACAGTCCATTCAGAAAGTATTCAGACCCTTACTGGCCTGGATCATAGATATACAGTCCATTCAGACCCTTACTGGCCTGGTTCATAGATATACAGTCAATTCAGAAATTGTTCCGACCCTTACTGACCTGGTTCATAGATTTTACAGTCCATTCAGAAAGTATTCAGACCCTTACTGGCCTGGTTCATAGATATACAGTCCATTCAGACCCTTACTGGCCTGGTTCATATGTATACAGTCCATTCAGAAAGTATTCAGACCCTTACTGACCTGGTTCATAGATATACAGTCCATTCAGAAAGTATTCAGACCCTTACTGGCCTGGGTCATATATATACAGTCCATTCAGACCCCTTACTGACCTGATTCATAGATATACAGTCCATTCAGAAAGTATTCAGACCCTTACTGGCCTGGTTCATAGATATACAGTCCATTCAGACCCTTACTGGCCTGGTTCATAGATATACAGTCCATTCAGAAAGTATTCAGACCCTTACTGGCCTGGTTCATAGATATACAGTCCATTCAGACCCTTACTGGCCTGATTCATAGATATACAGTCCATTCAGAAAGTATTCAGACCCTTACTGGCCTGGTTCATAGATATACAGTCCATTCAGACCCTTACTGGCCTGGTTCATAGATATACAGTCCATTCAGAAAGTAATCAGACCCTTACTGGCCTGGTTCATAGATATACGGTCCATTCAGAAAGTTTTCAGACCCTTACTGGCCTGGTTCATAGATATACAGTCCATTCAGACCCTTACTGGCCTGGTTCATAGATATACAGTCCATTCAGAAAGTATTCAGACCCTTACTGACCTGGTTCATAGATATACAGTCCATTCAGACCCTACTGGCCTGCTTCATAGATATACAGTCCTTCCAGAAAGTATTCAGACCCCTTACTGGCCTGGTTCATAGTTATACATTCCATTCATAAAGTATTCAGACCCTTACTGGCCTGGTTCATAGATATACAGTCCATTAAGACCCTTACTGGCCTGGTTCATAGATATACAGTCCATCCAGAAAGTATTCAGACCCCTTACTGGCCTGGTTCATAGATATACAGTCATTTAGACCCCTTACTGGCCTGATTCATAGATATACAGTCCATTCATAAAGTATTCAGACCCTTACTGGCCTGGTTCATAGATATACGGTCCATTCAGAAAGTATTCAGACCCTTACTGGCCTGGTTCATAGATATACAGTCCATTCAGAAAGTAATCAGACCCTTACTGGCCTGGTTCATAGATATACGGTCCATTCAGAAAGTATTCAGACCCTTACTGGCCTGGTTCATAGATATACAGTCCATTCAGACCCTTACTGGCCTGGTTCATAGATATACAGTCCATTCAGAAAGTATTCAGACCCTTACTTGCCTGGTTCATAGATATACAGTCCATTCAGAAAGTATTCAGACCCTTACTGACCTGGTTCATAGATATACAGTCCATTCAGACCCTTACTGGCCTGGTTCATAGATATACAGTCCATTCATAAATTATTCATACCCTTACTGGCCTGGTTCTTAGATATACAGTCCATTCAGACCCTTACTGGCCTGCTTCATAGATATACAGTCAATTCAGAACCTTACTGGCCTGGTTCATAGATATACAGTCCATTCAGACCCTTACTGGCCTGGTTCATAGATATACAGTCCATTCATAAAGTATTCAGACCCATACTGGCCTGGTTCATAGATATACAGTCCATTCAGAAAGTATTCAGTTCCTTACTGGCCTGGTTCATAGATATACAGTCCATTCAGACCCTTACTGGCCTGCTTCATAGATATACAGTCAATTCAGAACCTTACTGGCCTGGTTCATAGATATACATTCCATTCAGAAAGTATTCAGTTCCTTACTGGCCTGGTTCATAGATATACAGTCAATTCAGAACCTTACTGGCCTGGTTCATAGATATACAGTCCATTCAGACCCTTACTGGCCTGGTTCATAGATATACAGTCCATTCAGAAAGTATTCAGACCATTACTGGCCTGGTTCATAGATATACAGTCCATTCAGACCCTTACTGGCCTGCTTCATAGATATACAGTCAATTCAGAACCTTACTGGCCTGGTTCATAGATATACAGTCCATTCAGAAATTATTCAGTCCCTTACTGGCCTGGTTCATAGATATACAGTCAATTCAGAACCTTACTGGCCTGGTTCATAGATATACAGTCCATTCAGAAATTATTCAGTCCCTTACTGGCCTGGTTCATAGATATACAGTCAATTCAGAACCTTATTGGCCTGGTTCATAGATATACAGTCCATTCAGACCCTTACTGGCCTGGTTCATAGATATACAGTCCATTCAGAAAGTATTCAGACCATTACTGGCCTGGTTCATAGATGTACAGTCCATTCAGACCCTTACTGGCCTGGTTCATAGATATACAGTCCATTCAGAAAGTATTCAGACCCTTACTGGCCTGGTTCATAGATATACAGTCCATTCAGACCCTTACTGGCCTGTTTCATAGATATACAGTCAATTCAGAAATTGTTCCGACCCTTACTGACCTGGTTCATAGATTTTACAGTCCATTCAGAAAGTATTCAGACCCTTACTGGCCTGGTTCATAGATATACAGTCAATTCAGACCCTTACTGGCCTGGTTCATATGTATACAGTCCATTCAGAAAGTATTCAGACCCTTACTGACCTGGTTCATAGATATACAGTCCATTCAGAAAGTATTCAGACCCTTACTGGCCTGGGTCATAGATATACAGTCCATTCAGACCCTTACTGGCCTGGTTCATAGATATTCAGAAAGTATTCAGACCCTTACTGGCCTGGTTCATAGATATACAGTCCATTCAGAAAGTAATCAGACCCTTACTGGCCTGGTTCATAGATATACGGTCCATTCAGAAAGTATTCAGACCCTTACTGGCCTGGTTCATAGATATACAGTCCATTCAGACCCTTACTGGCCTGGTTCATAGATATACAGTCCATTCATAAAGTTTTCAGACCCTTACTGGCCTGGTTCATAGATATACAGTCCATTCAGACCCTTACTGGCCTGGTTCATAGATATACAGTCCATTCAGAAAGTATTCAGACCCTTACTGGCCTGGTTCATAGATATACAGTCCATTCATAAAGTATTCAGACCCTTACTTGCCTGGTTCATAGATTTACAGTCCATTCAGAAAGTATTCAGTCCCTTACTGGCTTGGTTCATAGATATACAGTCCATCCAGAAAGTATTCAGACCCCTTACTGGCCTGGTTCATCGTTATACAGTCCATTCATAAAGTATTCAGACCCTTACTGGCCTGGTTCATAGATATACAGTCCATTCATAAAGTATTCAGACGCTTACTGGCCCGTTTCATAGATATACAGTCATTCAGACCCCTTACTAGCCTGGTTCATAGATATACAGTCCATTCAGACCCTTACTGGCCTGGTTCATAGATATACAGTCCATTCAGACCCTTACTGGCCTGGTTCATAGATATACAGTCCATTCAGACCCTTACTGGCCTGGTTCATAGATATACAGTCCATTCAGAAAGTATTCAGACCCTTACTGGCCTGGTTCATAGATATACAGTCCATTCAGACCCTTACTGGCCTGAGTCATAGATATACAGTCCATTCAGACCCTTACTGGCCTGCTTCATAGATATACAGTCCATTCAGAAAGTATTCAGACCCTTACTAGCCTGGTTCATAGATATACAGTCCATTCAGACCCTTACTGGCCTGAGTCATAGATATACAGTCCATTCAGACCCTTACTGGCCTGCTTCATAGATATACAGTCCATTCAGAAAGTATTCAGACCCTTACTAGCCTGCTGGTGAGTCACTGATTCACCTCTACGCAGACGACACCATTCTGTATACTTCTGGCCCTTCTTTGGACACTGTGTTAAGAACCCTCCAGACGAGCTTCAATGCCATACAACTCTCCTTCCGTGGCCTCCAATTACTCTTAAATACAAATAAAACTATTTGCATGCTTTTCAACCGATCGCTGCCTGCACCTGCCCGCCCGTCCAACATCACTACTCTGGACGGTTCTGACTTAGAATATGTGGAAGAGGACTGGCCACCCCACATAGCCTGGTTCCTCTCTAGGTTTTTCCTAGCCACCGTGCTTCTACACCTGCATTGCTTGCTGTTTGGGGTTTTAAGCTGGGTTTCTGTACAGCACTTTGAGATATCAGCTGATGTACGAAGGGCTATATAAATACATTTGATTTGATTTGATTTGATGTGGACATCTACAAATACCTAGGTGTCTGGTTAGACTGTCTGGTTAGACTCTCCTTCCAGACTCACATCAAACATCTCCAATCCAAAGTTAAATCTAGAATTGGCATCCTATTTCGCAACAAAGCATTCTTCACTCATGCTGCCAACTATACCCTTGTAAAACTGACCATCCTACCGATCCTCGACTGCGGTGATGTCATTTACAAAATAGCCTCCAATACCCTACTCAACAAATTGGATGCAGTCTATTACAGTGCCATCCGTTTTGTCACCAAGCCCCATATACTACCCACCACTGCGACCTGTACGCTCTCTTTGGTTGGCCCTCGCTTCATACTCGTCGCCAAACCCACTGGCTCCAGGTCATCTACAAGACCCTGCTAGGTAAAGTCCCCCCTTATCTCAGCTCGCTGGTCACCGTAGCAGCACCCACCAAAACCAATTCTTTCTTTGGCCGACTCTCCTTCCAGTTCTCTGCTGCCGATGACTGGAACGAACTACAAAAATCTCTGAAACTGGAAACACTTATCTCCCTCACTAGCTTTAAGCACCAACTGTCAGAGCAGCTCACAGATTATTGCACCTGTACATAGCCCATCTATAATTTAGCCCAAACAACTACCTCTTTCCCTACTGTATTTATTTTTCTCCTTTGCACCCCATTATTTCTATCTCTACTTTGCACATTCTTCCATTGCAAATCAACCATTCCAGTGTTTTACTTGCTATATTGTATTTACTTCGCCACCATGGCCTTTTTTTCCTTTACCTCCCTTATCTCACCTCATTTGCTCACATCGTATATAGACTTGTTTATACTGTATTATTGACTGTATGTTTGTTTTACTCCATGTGTAACTCTGTGTTGTTGTATGTGTCGAACTGCTGTGCTTTATCTTGGCCAGGTCGCAATTGTAAATGAGAACTTGTTCTCAACTTGGCTACCTGGTTAAATAAAGGTGAAATAAATAAAAAGAGCTGGTTCGGCTGTTTTCATATTATCCAGAGGTAAACAAATCATTGGCCAGAGTGTCAAGTGTGCGATCTGAACGCTCCGAGAGCGAAACGAGATGGGTGGGGCTAAAGCTTAAGAGGGTGTGAATGATGCTGAATGGGTGTAGACAAAGAAGAGCTCTTCACTAGATACCAAAACATTCAAAGGACATTTTCTCAAAAGTGAGTTTAGAAGTTGATCAACTTTCAAAGCAGAATTACTTTGCCACTGTTCCTCAACTGTAGTGTATGATATACCATTTTCTAGCTCTGAGTCTCTACTTTTATCCAAGGTAAACAATTTAAAAAACATTTCAAATTGGAGCCGGTCGGTCACATATGAGAGTTTAGAGGCCAGAGTGATGGAGAACATTGTTTCTGAATAAGATATGAGAGTTTAGAGGCCAGAGTGATGGAGAACATCGTTTCTGAATAAGATATGAGAGTTTAGAGGCCAGAGTGATGGAGAACATTGTTTCTGAATAAGATATGAGGGATCAGAGGCCAGAGTGATGGAGAACATCGTTTCTGAATAAGATATGAGGGATCAGAGGCCAGAGTGATGGAGAACATCGTTTCTGAATAAGATATGAGAGTTTAGAGGCCAGAGTGATGGAGAACATTGTTTCTGAATTAGATATGAGGGATCAGAGGCCAGAGTGATGGAGAACATCGTTTCTGAATAAGATATGAGGGATCAGAGGCCAGAGTGATGGAGAACATCGTTTCTGAATAAGATATGAGAGTTTAGAGGCCAGAGTGATGGAGAACATCGTTTCTGAATAAGATATGAGGGATCAGAGGCCAGAGTGATGGAGAACATTGTTTCTGAATAAGATATGAGAGTTTAGAGGCCAGAGTGATGGAGAACGTTGTTTCTGAATAAGATATGAGGGATCAGAGGCCAGAGTGATGGAGAACATTGTTTCTGAATAAGATATGAGGGATCAGAGGCCAGAGTGATGGAGAACATCGTTTCTGAATAAGATATGAGGGATCAGAGGCCAGAGTGATGGAGAACATCGTTTCTGAATAAGATATGAGGGATCAGAGGCCAGAGTGATGGAGAACGTTGTTTCTGAATAAGATATGAGAGTTTAGAGGCCAGAGTGATGGAGAACATCGTTTCTGAATGAGGGATCAGAGGCCAGAGAGATGGAGAACATTGTTTCTGAATAAGATATGAGGGATCAGAGGCCAGAGTGTTGGAGAACATTGTTTCTGATCTAAGCTGAGTATCAGTATCCACGACTCTAACCTGTCAGAACTATCCACAACTCAACTGGTCAGAACTCCTATCCACAAGTCAACTGGTCAAAACTCCTATTCACAAGTCAACTGGTCAAAACTCCTATTCACAAGTCAACTGGTCAAAACTCCTATCCACAAGTCAACTGGTCAGAACTCCTATCCACTGGTCAGAACTCCTATCCACTGGTCAGAACTCCTATCCACTGGTCAGAACTCCTATCCACTGGTCAGAACTCCTATCCACTGGTCAGAACTCCTATCCACAAGTCAACTGGTCAGAACTCCTATCTACTGGTCAGAACTCCTATCTACTGGTCAGAACTCCTATCCACTGGTCAGAACTCCTATCCACTGGTCAGAACTCCTATCCACTGGTCAGAACTCCTATCCACTGGTCAGAACTCCTATCCACTGGTCAGAACTCCTATCCACTGGTCAGAACTCCTATCCACTGGTCAGAACATATCTACTGGTCAGAACTCCTATCCACTGGTCAAAACTCCTATCCACAAGTCAACTGGTCAGAACTCCTATCTACTGGTCAGAACTCCTATCTACTGGTCAGAACTCCTATCCACTGGTCAGAACTCCTATCCACTGGTCAGAACTCCTATCCACTGGTCAGAACTCCTATCCACTGGTCAGAACTCATATCCACTGGTCATAACTACTATCTACTGGTCAGAACTCCTATCTACTGGTCAGAACTCCTATCCACTGGTCATAACTACTATCTACTGGTCAGAACTCCTATCTACTGGTCAGAACTCCTATCCACTGGTCATAACTCATATCCACTGGTCAGAACTCCTATCCACTGGTCAGAACTCCTATCCACTGGTCAGAACTCCTATCTACTGGTCAGAACTCCTATCCACTGGTCATAACTCCTATCCACTGGTCAGAACTCCTATCTACTGGTCAGAACTCCTATCCACTGGTCAGAACTCCTATCCACTGGTCATAACTCCTATCCACTGGTCAGAACTCCTATCTACTGGTCAGAACTCCTATCCACTGGTCAGAACTCCTATCCACTGGTCAGAACTCCTATCCACTGGTCAGAACTCCTATCCACTGGTCAGAACATATCTACTGGTCAGAACTCCTATCCACTGGTCAAAACTCCTATCCACAAGTCAACTGGTCAGAACTCCTATCTACTGGTCAGAACTCCTATCTACTGGTCAGAACTCCTATCCACTGGTCAGAACTCCTATCCACTGGTCAGAACTCCTATCCACTGGTCAGAACTCCTATCCACTGGTCAGAACTCATATCCACTGGTCATAACTACTATCTACTGGTCAGAACTCCTATCTACTGGTCAGAACTCCTATCCACTGGTCATAACTACTATCTACTGGTCAGAACTCCTATCTACTGGTCAGAACTCCTATCCACTGGTCATAACTCATATCCACTGGTCAGAACTCCTATCCACTGGTCAGAACTCCTATCCACTGGTCAGAACTCCTATCTACTGGTCAGAACTCCTATCCACTGGTCATAACTCCTATCCACTGGTCAGAACTCCTATCTACTGGTCAGAACTCCTATCCACTGGTCAGAACTCCTATCCACTGGTCATAACTCCTATCCACTGGTCAGAACTCCTATCTACTGGTCAGAACTTCTATCCACTGGTCAGAACTCCTATCCACTGGTCATAACTCCTATCCACTGGTCAGAACTCCTATCCACTGGTCAGAACTCATATCCACAAGTCAACTGGTCAGAACTCCTATCCACTGGTCAGAACTCCTATCCACTGGTCAGAACTCCTATCCACCTGTCAACTGGTCAGAACTCCTATCCACCTGTCAACTGGTCAGAACTCCTATCCACTGTTCAGAACTCCTGTCAACTGGTCAGAACTCCTATCCACCTGTCAACTGGTCAGAACTCCTATCCACAAGTCCACTGGTCAGAACTCCTATCCACTGGTCAGAACTCCTATCCACTGGTCAGAACTCCTATCCACTGGTCAGAACTCCTATCTACTGGTCAGAACTCCTATCTACTGGTCAGAACTCCTATCTACTGGTCAGAACTCCTATCTACTGGTCAGAACTCCTATCCACTGGTCAGAACTCATATCCACAAGTCAACTGGTCAGAACTCCTATCCACTGGTCAGAACTCCTATCCACTGGTCAGAACTCCTATCCACTGGTCAGAACTCCTATCTACTGGTCAGAACTCATATCCACAAGTCAACTGGTCAGAACTCCTATCCACTGGTCAGAACTCCTATCCACTGGTCAGAACTCCTATCCACTGGTCAGAACTCCTATCTACTGGTCAGAACTCCTATCTACTGGTCAGAACTCCTATCCACTGGTCAGAACTCATATCCACAAGTCAACTGGTCAGAACTCCTATCCACTGGTCAGAACTCCTATCCACTGGTCAGAACTCCTATCCACTGGTCAGAACTCCTATCCACTGGTCAGAACTCCTATCCACTGGTCAGAACTCCTATCCACTGGTCAGAACTCCTATCCACTGGTCAGAACTCCTATCCACTGGTCAGAACTCCTATCCACTGGTCAGAACTCATATCCACATGTCAACTGGTCAGAACTCCTATCTACTGGTCAGAACTCCTATCCACTGGTCAGAACTCATATCCACAAGTCAACTGGTCAGAACTCCTATCTACTGGTCAGAACTCCTATCCACTGGTCAGAACTCATATCCACAAGTCAACTGGTCAGAACTCCTATCTACTGGTCAGAACTCCTATCTACTGGTCAGAACTCCTATCCACTGGTCAGAACTCCTATCTACTGGTCAGAACTCCTATCCACTGGTCAGAACTCCTATCTACTGGTCAGAACTCCTATCCACTGGTCAGAACTCCTATCCACCTGTCAACTGGTCAGAACTCCTATCCACAAGTCCACTGGTCAGAACTCCTATCCACTGGTCAGAACTCCTATCCACTGGTCAGAACTCCTATCCACTGGTCAGAACTCCTATCCACTGGTCAGAACTCCTATCCACTGGTCAGAACTCCTATCCACTGGTCAGAACTCCTATCTACTGGTCAGAACTCCTATCCACTGGTCAGAACTCCTATCCACTGGTCAGAACTCCTATCCACTGGTCAGAACTCCTATCCACTGGTCAGAACTCCTATCTACTGGTCAGAACTCCTATCTACTGGTCAGAACTCCTATCTACTGTTCAGAACTCCTATCTACTGGTCAGAACTCCTATCCACTGGTCAGAACTCCTATCTACTGGTCAGAACTCCTATCCACTGGTCAGAACTCCTTTCCACGTGTCAACTGGTCAGAACTCCTATCCACTGGTCAGAACTCCTATCCACTGGTCAGAACTCCTATCTACTGGTCAGAACTCCTATCTACTGGTCAGAACTACTATCCACTGGTCAGAACTACTATCCACTGGTCAGAACTCCTATCCACTGGTCAGAACTCATATCCACAAGTCAACTGGTCAGAACTCCTATCTACTGGTCAGAACTCCTATCCACTGGTCAGAACTCATATCCACAAGTCAACTGGTCAGAACTCCTATCTACTGGTCAGAACTCCTATCTACTGGTCAGAACTCCTATCCACTGGTCAGAACTCCTATCCACTGGTCAGAACTCCTATCTACTGGTCAGAACTCCTATCCACTGGTCAGAACTCCTATCCACTGGTCATAACTCCTATCTACTGGTCAGAACTCCTATCTACTGGTCAGAACTCCTATCCACTGGTCAGAACTCCTATCCACTGGTCATAACTCTTATCCACTGGTCAGAACTCCTATCTACTGGTCAGAACTCCTATCCACTGGTCATAACTCCTATCCACTGGTCATAACTCCTATCCACTGGTCATAACTCCTATCCACTGGTCAGAACTCCTATCCACTGGTCAGAACTCCTATCCACTGGTCAGAACTCCTATCCACTGGTCAGAACTCCTATCCACTGGTCAGAACTCCTATCCACTGGTCAGAACTCCTATCCACAACTCAACTGGTCAGAACTATCCACAGATTTGTATTATTTTTTTATTTTACCTTTATTCAACCAGGTAGGCCAGGTGAGAACAAGTTGTCATTTACAACTGTGACCTGGCCAAGATAATAACACAACAGAAAAATCTATATACAGTGTGTGCAAATGTAGAAGATTAGGGAGGTAAGGCAATAAATAGTCAAAATAATTACAATGTAGTATTAATCACCTGGTCAGAACTCCTATCCACAGATCAACTGGTCAGCTTATATTCATGTAGGTGGTAATTGATCTGGTCACAAATAATCACTTTGTTCCATCAGAGGACACATTTCAGATTGTATCGTTGTTTCCTCACTGTAATGCTGTGTATGTGTATTGGTGATTGTGTCAACAGTATTGAGTTGTTGGTTCATTTCCCATGTGTCAATTATCACGGGTCCGTCTCGCCTGTGGCTTAACTGCTTAACTAGCAGGGTGTCGTTACCGTGGCTATGGCCAGGCGGCTCGTTAGGGGAGGGTCTCCAGTCCTTAATTAGTTTTGTTTAAAGGAGAGATAGTGAAGTCACCTTCACAGGGCTGTCACATGCCAGGGTTGTCATTACCTGTATCTGCCAGGGTTGTCATTACCTGTATTTGCCAGGGCTGTCATTACCTGTATTTGCGGGCAGGGGAGGGGAGGGGAGGAGAGGAGAGGAGAGGAGAGGAGGGGAGAGGAGAGGAGAGGAGAGGAGGGGAGTGGAGAGATGAGGAGGGGAGAGGAGAGATGAGAGGAGAGGAGAGGAGAGAGGAGAGGGGAGGAGAGGAGGAGGGGGCGGAGGAGAGGAGGGGAGGGGAGGAGGGCGGAGGAGACAGGATGAATGTGATTTAACTAGCATGATACGCTGTTCATTCATTCATTATATGGGGATAGGAGAGGAGCTTATAGGGATTTGGAGCATAGCCAAACCTCTGGTTCTCACAGCCTTTTAGGACTTAATATGTTCATATTTACCATGAAGAAACCTTCCTTCTAGCAGGCGCTTTTATGGTGCATGGAGGGAGAGAGGCTAACGGGTCGACACTACATGTCCTGCTAGTCTTCACTAAGCCTGTAGTCTACAGTAGAGACCTGCTAGTCTTCACTAAGCCTGTAGTCTACAGTAGAGACCTGCTAGTCTTCACTAAGCCTGTAGTCTACAGTAGAGACCTGCTAGTCTTCACTAAGGCTGTAGTCTACAGTAGAGACCTGCTAGTCTTCACTAAGCCTGTAGTCTACAGTAGAGACCTACTAGTCTTCACTAAGCCTGTAGTCTACAGTATAGACCATCTAGTCTTCACTAAGCCTGTAGTCTACAGTAGAGACCTGCTAGTCTTCTCTAAGCCTGTAGTCTACAGTAGAGACCTGCTTGTCTTCACTAAGCCAGTAGTCTATAGTAGAGACCTGCTAGTCTTCTCTAAGCCTTTGTCTTTAGTAGAGACCTGCTAGTCTTCATTAAGCTTGTAGTCTACAGTAGAGACCTGCTAGTCTTCACTAAGCCAGGAGTCTATAGTAGAGACCTGCTTGTCTTCACTAAGCCAGTAGTCTACGGTAGAGACCTTCCTCTCACACTCTCCTCTTCTCTCTCCTTCTCCCAGGCGCCCCTACCGGCCCCTATCTTAAAGAGGACCAGTTCCACTGGCAGCTCCATGCTCACTATTACCCCCCCCTGCTCCGATCTGCCGGCGTACGCAAGTTCATGGTGGGATATGAAATGCTGGCGCAGGAACAGAGAGACCTTACACCTGAACAGGTAATACATTTGGGAAACAGCATTACTGCAACATATGCTATATATAAGCACAGATCTCCATATGTCTAAAACATTTAGTAATTAGCTAAAGTATTCCTATGTGTCCATGTTATTTACCACAGCTCCTAATAAAGTTATCAAGCTACCTCAACTGTGTAACTCTGACTGAGGGTCCAGGCTGTAACTCTGAGGGGGGTCCAGGCTGTAACTCTGAGGGAGGGTCCAGGCTGTAACTCTGAGGGAGGGTCAAATCAAATCAAATTTATTTATAAGCCCTTCGTACATCAGCTGATATCTCAAAGTGCTGTACAGAAACCCAGCCTAAAACCCCAAACAGCAAGCAAAAACTCCCTAGAAAGGCCAAAACCTAGGAAGAAACCTAGAGAGGAACCAGGCTATGTGGGGTGGCCAGTCCTCTTCTGGCTGTGCCGGGTGGAGATTATAACAAAACATGGTCAAGATGTTCAAATGTTCATAAATGACCAGCATGGTCGAATAATAATAAGGCAGAATAGTTGAAACTGGAGCAGCAGCACAGTCAGGTGGACTGGGGACAGCAAGGAGTCATCATGTCAGGTATTCCTGGGGCATGGTCCTAGGGCTCAGGTCAGTTGAAACTGGAGCAGCAGCACAGCCAGGTGGACTGGGGACAGCAAGGAGTCATCATGTCAGGTAGTCCTGGGGCATGGTCCTAGGGCTCAGGTCCTCCGAGAGAGAGGAAGAGAGAAGGAGAGAATTAGAGAACGCACACTTAGATTCACACAGGACACCGAATAGGACAGGAGAAGTACTCCAGATATAACAAACTGACCCCAGCCCCCCGACACATAAACTACTGCAGCATAAATACTGGAGGCTGAGACAGGAGGGGTCAGGAGACACTGTGGCCCACTCCTAGGACACCCCCGGACAGGGCCAAACAGGAAGGGTCCAGGCTGTAACTCTGAGGGAGGGTCCAGGCTGTAACACTGAGGGAGGGTCCAGGCTGTAACACTGAGGGAGGGTCCAGGCTGTAACACTGAGGGAGGGTCCAGCCTGTAACTCTGAGGGAGGGTCCAGGCTGTAACTCTGACTGAGGGTCCAGGCTGTAACTCTTGAGGGAGGGTACAGGCTGTAACTCTGACTGAGGGTCCAGGCTGTAACTCTGACTGAGG
Source organism: Oncorhynchus mykiss (assembly GCF_013265735.2). Lineage (NCBI taxonomy): Eukaryota > Metazoa > Chordata > Actinopteri > Salmoniformes > Salmonidae > Oncorhynchus > Oncorhynchus mykiss. Next base: position 184,578 of record NC_048576.1, on the reverse strand, counting down.
GTCCAGGCTGTAACTCTGACTGAGGTTCCAGGCTGTAACTCTGACTGATGGTCCAGGCTGTAACTCTGACTGAGGGTCCAGGCTGTAACTCTGACTGAGGGTCCAGGCTGTAACTCTGACTGAGGGTCCAGGCTGTAACTCTGACTGAGGGTCCAGGCTGTAACTCTGACTGAGGGTCCAGGCTGTAACTCTGACTGATGGTCCAGGCTGTAACTCTGACTGATGGTCCAGGCTGTAACTCTGATTGATGGTCCAGGCTGTAACACTGAGTGAGGGTCCAGGCTGTAACACTGAGGGAGGGTCCAGCCTGTAACTCTGAGGGAGGGTCCAGGCTGTAACTCTGACTGAGGGTCCAGGCTGTAACTCTGACTGAGGGTCCAGGCTGTAACTCTGACTGAGGGAAGGTTCAGGCTGTAACTCTGAGGGAGGGTCCAGGCTGTAACTCTGAGGGAGGGTCCAGGCTGTAACTCTGACTGAGGTTCCAGGCTGTAACTCTGACTGAGGGTCCAGGCTGTAACTCTGACTGAGGTTCCAGGCTGTAATTCTGACTGATGGTCCAGGCTGTAACTCTGACTGATGGTCCAGGCTGTAACTCTGAGGGAGGGTCCAGGCTGTAACTCTGACTGAGGTTCCAGGCTGTAACTCTGACTGAGGTTCCAGGCTGTAATTCTGACTGATGGTCCAGGCTGTAACTCTGACTGAGGTTCCAGGCTGTAATTCTGACTGATGGTCCAGGCTGTAACTCTGACTGATGGTCCAGGCTGTAACTCTGAGGGAGGGTCCAGGCTGTAACTCTGAGGGGGGTCCAGGCTGTAACTCTGAGGGAGGGTCCAGGCTGTAACTCTGACTGATGGTCCAGGCTGTAACTCTGAGGGGGGTCCAGGCTGTAACTCTGAGGGAGGGTCCAGGCTGTAACTCTGAGGAAGGGTCCAGGCTTTAACTCTGACTGCGGGTCCAGGCTGTAACACTGACTGAGGGTCCAGGCTGTAACTCTGACTGATGGTCCAGACTGTAACTCTGAGGGAGGGTACAGGCTGTAACTCTGACTGAGGGTCCAGACTGTAACTCTGAGGGAGGGTCCAGGCTGTAACACTGAGGGAGGGTCCAGGCTGTAACTCTGAGGGAGGGTCAAGGCTGTAACTCTGAGGGAGGGTCCAGGCTGTATCTTTGACTGAGGGTCCAGGCTGTAACTCTGACTGAGGGTCCAGGCTGTAACTCTGGGGGAGGATCCATTCTGTAACTCTGAGGGAGGGTCCAGGCTGTAACTCTGACTGAGGGTCCAGGCTGTAACTCTGACTGAGGGTCCAGGCTGTAACTCTGACTGAGGGTCCAGGCTGTAACTCTGACTGAGGGTCCAGGCTGTAACTCTGACTGAGGGTCCAGGCTGTAACTATGACTGAGGGTCCAGGCTGTAACTCTGACTGAGGGTCCAGGCTGTAACTCTGACTGAGGGTCCAGGCTGTAACTCTGACTGATGGTCCAGGCTGTAACTCTGACTGATGGTCCAGGCTGTAACTCTGACTGAGGGTCCAGGCTGTAACTCTGACTGAGGGTCCAGGCTGTAACTCTGACTGAGGGTCCAGGCTGTAACTCTGACTGAGGGTCCAGGCTGTAACTCTGACTGATGGTCCAGGCTGTAACTCTGACTGATGGTCCAGGCTGTAACTCTGATTGATGGTCCAGGCTGTAACTCTTGAGGGTCCAGGCTGTAACTCTGAGGGGGGTCCAGGCTGTAACTCTGAGGGGGTCCAGGCTGTAACTCTGAGGGAGGGTCCAGATTGTAACTCTGACTGATGGTCCAGGCTGTAACTCTGAGGGAGGCTCCAGGCTGTAACTCTGAGGGAGGGTCCAGGCTGTAACTCTGGGGGAGGGTCCAGGCTGTAACTCTGAGGGAGGCTTCAGGCTGTAACTCTGACTGAGGGTCCAGACTGTAACTCTGAGGTAGGGTCCAGACTGTAACTCTGAGGGAGGGTCCAGGCTGTAACTCTGACTGATGTTCCAGGCTGTCACTCTGACTGAGGGTCCAGGCTATAACTCTGAGGGAGGGTACAGGCTGTAACTCTGACTGAGGGTCCAGACTGTAACTCTGAGGGAGGGTCCAGACTGTAACTCTGAGGGAGGGTCCAGGCTGTAACACTGAGGGAGGGTCCAGGCTGTAACTCTGAGGGAGGGTCAAGGCTGTAACTCTGACTGAGGTTCCAGGCTGTAACTCTGAGGGAGGGTCCAGGCTGTAACTCTTAGGGAGGGTCCAGGCTGTAACTCTGAGGGAGGGTCCAGACTGTAACTCTGAGGGAGGGTCCAGGCTGTAACACCGAGGGAGGGTCCAGGCTGTAACTCTGACTGAGGGTCCAGGCTGTAAGTCTGACTGAGGGTCCAGGCTGTAACTCTGACTGAGGGTCCAGGCTGTAACTCTGACTGATGGTCCAGGTTGTAACTCTAAAGGAGGGTCCAGGCTATAACTCTGGGGGAGGATCCAGGCTGTAACTCTGAGGGAGGCTCCAGGCTGTAACTCTGACTGAGGGTCCATGCTGTCACTCTGACTGATGTTCCAGGCTGTCACTCTGACTGAGGGTCCAGGCTATAACTCTGAGGGAGGGTACAGGCTGTAACTCTGACTGAGGGTCCAGACTGTAACTCTGAGGGAGGGTCCAGGCTGTAACACTGAGGGAGGGTCCAGGCTGTAACTCTGAGGGAGGGTCAAGGCTGTAACTCTGACTGAGGTTCCAGGCTGTAACTCTGAGGGAGGGTCCAGGCTGTAACTCTTAGGGAGGGTCCAGGCTGTAACTCTGAGGGAGGGTCCAGGCTGTATCTTTGACTGAAGGTCCAGGCTGTAACTCTGACTGAGGGTCCAGGCTGTAACTCTGTGGAAGGATCCAGTCTGTAACTCTGAGAGAGGGTCCAGGCTGTAACTCTGGGTGAGGGTCCAGGCTGTAACTCGGAGGGAGGGTCCAGGCTGTATCTTTGACTGAGGGTCCAGGCTGTAACTCTGACTGAGGGTCCAGGCTGTAACTCTGGGGGAGGATCCAGTCTGTAACTCTGAGGGAGGGTCCAGGCTGTAACTCTGACTGATGGTCCAGGCTGTAACTCTGACTGAGGGTCCAAGCTGTAACTCTGACTGATGGTCCAGGCTGTAACTCGGGGTGAGGGTCCAGGCTGTAACTCGGAGGGAGGGTACAGGCTGTAACTCTGACTGAGGGTCCAGACTGTAACTTTAAAGGAGGGTCCAGGCTGTAACTCTGGGGGAGGGTCAAGGCTGTAACTCTGGGGGAGGCTCCAGGCTGTAACTCTGACTGAGGGTCCAGGCTATAACTCTGAGGGAGGGTACAGGCTGTAACTCTGACTGAGGGTCCAGACTGTAACTCTGAGGGAGGGTCCAGACTGTAACTCTGAGGGAGGGTCAAGGCTGTAACTCTGACTGAGGGTCTAGTCTGTAACTCTGACTGAGGGTCCAGGCTGTAACTCTGACCAAGTTTCCAGGCTGTAACTCTGACCAAGGTTCCAAGCTGTAATACAGTCTCTTCTGGCTTGTCAGAATGAGGCCCACTCTGTCATGAAACATTGGAGGGATTCCCTTGTTGAATGTTTCCCACGTGATTGTCGCTGATGACATAATGTACTGTGGTGTACAGCAGGTCATCCACCAGGGAGAGACTCATCAAGGCCCGGTGACAGACAGAGTATACATCACGAGGCGATGGCTCCATCTGCTGGACCTGCCAGGTCTCCACGGGTTCTCCTCCCAGTACTAATTGGAGCTGATGGGGGAGTTGGTGAGTAATCAAGGGCTGATTGCTCACCAGCTGTACAAGCCCCATAAAGCTGCCAAAAGGGCAACACACAGGAGAGGACTGGGGAATTAAGGTGACTTCCGTGTAGTTGGAGACGGTGCCGGGGGCTAAGACGAGGGAGTACAGCAAGACCCGGAGCCCAGAAGACGGTATCCCGGAGAGGGTCTCATGGGGGAGAACTATCCTTTTCTTTTGATTTATTATTTAATAAACACCCTTGAAACCGAGCTAATCATACTCTGTCCGTGTCTGATCTGTGTAAACGTCTTGACCCAACCCCCTGGTCTGCCACAAGTGGTGGAGAAAGGGGGGAAAACTGATAACGTGGTCAGATCAAGGTTGACGTTTACACAGCATCAGCATGGACGAGCTGATAGCTCAGTTCGTCCGGGCCCAACAAGCACAACATGCGGTTTAGGAATGAACGCTGGAGGAACAGCGACTACAAAACGTCCGCCTCATTGAGGAAATCTGGAAGCTGCAAGGAGGAGCGTCTCCTGAATCACATCCCAACCAGTTTTTAATCAAGCTAACGGAAGACGATGACGTCGAAACCTACCTCTGTACGTTTGAAAGGACAGCACTATGGGAAGGATGGCCAAGGCCGAAGTGGGCCAGTCTGCTGGCCCCGTTCCTCTCGGGGAATGCCCAAAAGGCGTATAGGGACCTGAACGACGAACAGGCGGCTAATTACGACGGACTCAAACGGGTGATACTCAGCAGCTACGGGTACAGCCTGGCCCATCGGGCTCAATGGTTCCACGACTGGAGGTTCGTAGCCGACGCATCCCCCCGAGCACAGATGAGCGACCTACTGTGCGTCACCAGAGCATGGCTCCTAACCGACGTATCCACCCTATCCATCCTCAACAAAGTGGTCCTGGATCGCTTCTTACGGACGCTACCCTACGACATAAAGTAGGCAACGAGTCAATGATCGCCCCAGACCTTGGAGGGCCTCCTGGAAGCAGTGGAGACGCATCATAACACGCAGGCCCTGCTGAGTGGGAGCCGGGACGAGTCAGTGACTCACCCAAGGGGACGGAAGGACAGCCCCACCGTGGTGTACCCCGAACCGACAGCCATCAGGGCAAAAGGACCCCAAACCCGTGGAGAAATGGCTGTTGTAGGGCCGACCAGTCCCGACAACCCCAGGTACATGGAGGTGTTTTGAGGGTGGCGCCCGGGGGCACATTGCCTGGAATTCCCCGGCTCAAGAGGAGGCAATACCATCAGCTAGCCCCGGCGGTGAGGTGGGTCACACTGTGAACTATGTCACCTCCTTTTGGGCGCACCCCGAATCAACTGCACCCATGGTCCATGGTTGGCGGACACAACACGGAAGCGCTATTGGACTCCGGAAGTATGGTTACGCTCATAACCACGAGCCTGCTGAACCAGAAGACTGAAAGGGGTAGGGAGATGTCCATTTCCTGTGTTCATGGTGACACAAAGCGGTATCCAACTGTATGGACCACCATCGTGACGCCACAAGGGAGCTGCCAGGTGACGGTGGGTGCAGTACCAGAGCTTCCGGTACCTCTCCTAGTGGGACGGGATTGTCAGCTGTTCGCGGCCCTATGGGGGCACGAGTTGAGGAAGAAGGTACGAGCCGGCCGAAGAAGAGAGCGGAGACGACCAAAAGCCTGTGCGGCCCGGAAGCAACCGGTTAACCAGCATTGGTCTACGGCTCCGGAGTCAGAGGGGGCGCCGGAACCCGAACCCCCTAGGGAACCCCTGGAGGAGGAGCCCATCCTCCTCGATTTCAAGGGGCCAGTCAAGACCCCGCTGGGGGCCAACTGAGGGGAAAATTCAGGACGGCCCAGTGGGAGAATCCGAACATGAAAGCCACCGCAGCCCAAGTGATAGCGGTGGATGGACTGCTACTTCCGGGGGTGAGTGACTGGCGATACCCCCATTTCGCCAACACGGGGAACTTCGTGAGGTATTGTTTCTGCCCGACGGTACGTGGGAACCGTTCTTCAGCTGGCCCACACCCACCTGTTGGGGGCGCACCTGGGAATGGAGAAGACCTGGGAACGGCTCGCCACCCGGTTCCACTGGCCCGGGATGGGGGAGGGCAGTGGAAGACTACTGTCGCAGCTGTCCGGAGTGTCAACTCACGGCCCCGAAAGCTCACTTCCGAAGCCCATTGGTCCCCCTACCGATCATCGGGGTGCCCTTTGAAATCATCGCCATAGACATAGTGGGACCCCTGGTAAAAACAGCACGAGGACACCGGTACATCTTGGTGATAGTAGATGATGCCAACCCGGATTATCGAGGCAATTCCACTACAGGTATCCAAGGGAACCGCCCGGGAGCTGTTCCACCTCTTTTGCAGGGTGGGCATCCCGAACGAGATCTTGACAGACCAAGGTACGGAGTTTATGTCCCACCTGATGAAAGACTTGTGTGCCCTCCTGCAGATCAAGCAGATCCGGACCTCCGTTTTTCACCCGCAGATGGATGGGCTCGTCGAGCGCTTTAAACGCTAAAACAGATGCTGCGGAAGGTCATCGAGCAGGATTGGAAGAACTGGGACCAGCTACTACCCCACCTAATGTTCTCAATCCGAGAAGTACCCCAATCCTCCACTGGGTTTTCCCCGTTCGAACTTCTCTACGGGAGGAGGCCACTCAGGCCTACTGGACCTCGCAAAGAAGGTGTGGGAAGCTCAAACGACCCCCTTACGCAGCGTGGTAGAGCACGTGGAGACGATGAGGAAGCGGATGACAGCCATATGGCCTATCGTGAGGGAACATATGGAGAAGGCCCAACGCGCGAGAATTCCAGGTGGGAGACAGGGTGCTGAAGAAGTGGCATGAGAGGACAGCCTTGGCCATGTTATGGTCGGGACCCAGGACGCCAACGGGACCAGTGGTGGTCCCGAGCAATGAGGACATTGAGCCGGCCCAGAAGCAAGGGCTCAGGGAGCTTGTTGATCAGAACACGGCGGTGTTCTCCAAGAAGCCGGGCTGCACGAGCCTCATTGAACACCACATCCGTTCCCCGCGAAACAGTAAGAAAGAGGCCATATCGGATTCCGGAGACCCGAAGAAAGGCCGTGAAACAGGAAGTGGAGGCTATGCTCAGGATGGGTGTCGTTGAAGAGTCCCACAGTACATGGTGCAGCCCCATCGTGTTGGTGCCCAAACCGGACGGGATCCTCCGCTTCTGTAACGATTTCTCGGGGGTGAACGACATCAGCTTGTTCGACGCATATCCCATGCCGAGGGGGGACGAGCTCATCGACCGATTGTTAAAGGCCCGTTACATCAGCACCCTTGACCTGACCAAAGGATATTGGCAGGTACTGTTGGCAGCCTCCTCCCGGGAGAAGACGGCGTTTTTTCGACACCAGACGGGTTGTATCAGTACCGGGTGCTCCCGTTCGGTCTCCACGGAGCCCCGCCCACATTCCAACGGCTGATGAACAAAGTACTTCGACCACACCAGCAGTACGCAGCGGCCTATTTGGATGACATCATCATCCATAGCCAAGGTTGGGAAGAGCATCTGACGCGCCTCCAGGCGGTGCTGGACGCGGTCAGAAAAGCCGGGTTGCCAGCAGACCCCAAGAAATGCAAACTATGTTTCGAGGAGGTGGAGTACCTGGGGTATTTGATTGGACAGGGGAACGTCAAGCACCAGGAGAGGAAGGTTCACGCTGTGCGTGACTGACCCGTTCCACGCACCAAGACACGGGTCAAGTCTTTCCTGGGACTTGCAAGATACTATAGCCGATTTATCCCCAACTTTGTGGCTATAGCTTCCCCCCTCACCGATCTAACCAGGCCCCGCCTCCCGAAAAGAGTGAAATGGACGAACGAGACAGAAGCGGCATTCAGCCGTCTGAAGGAAGCGCTGTGCTCCCATCCGATTCTCTTAACGCCCGATTTCCAGGTGCTGATGGTGGTCCAGATGGATGCGTGTGATACGGAACTAGGCGTCGTTCTGTCCAAGATACACGATGAGGAGGAGCACCCCTTCATGTACATCAGCAGAAAGCTGGTTCCTAGAGAGAAAAAGTACTCCATTGTGGAGAAAGAGCGGTGAAGTGGGCGCTAAACACTCTCAAGTATTACCTGTTAGGTACCCACTTCACCCTGGTCACGGACCATTCTCCCCTGGTCTGGATGGCCAGGGGTAAAGACACAAACGATCGGGTCACCAGGTGGTTCTTGTCCCTTCAACGCTTCTCTTTTTCTGTTGTGCACAGGTCAGGGGGGAAGCATGGAAACGCGGATGCCCTATTGAGAAGGGAGACGTATGTCGCACTGACGACAGTCCCCTTCCCGACAGAGCTAGGGGAGGCGGGGGCGTACAGCAGGTCAGCCACCAGGGGGAGACTTGTCGAGGCCTGGTGACAGACGGAGTATACATCACGAGGCGATGGCTCCATCTGCTGGACGTGCCAGATCTCGACGGGCTCTCCGCCCAGGACTAATTAGGGCTGATGGGGGAGTTGGTGAGTAATCAAGGGCTGATTGCTCACCAGCTGTACAAGCGCCATAAAGCTGCCAGAAGGGCAACACACAGGAGAGGACTGGGGGAATTAAGGTGACTTCCGTGTAGTTGGAGACGGTGCCGGGGGCTAAGACGAGGGAGTACAGCAAGACCCGGAGCCCAGAAGACGGTATCCCGGAGAGGGTCTCATGGGGGAGAACTATGCTTTTCTTTTGATTTATTATTTAATAAACACCCTTGAAACCGAGCTAATCATACTCTGTCCGTGTCTGATCTGTGTAAACGTCTTGACCCAACCCCCTGGTCTGCCACAGTACATTATGACCTTAGTTCATCTTCAACTGTCTCTGTGGTACTTTACTGTGACTCTACTCATTATGAGGCAGTGAACATTAGTTAATCTTCAACTGTCTCTGTTGTACTTTACTGTGACTTTACTCATTATGAGGCAGTGAACCTTAGTTCATCTTCAACTGTCTCTGTTGTACTTTACTGTGACTCTACTCTCTGTGTGTTCCATCCTCAGGCTGCTGAACGACTGAGGAACCTTCCAGAAGAACACTACAAGACCATTGAGAAGGCAGGAGAGATTGGTGGAGAGACACCTCTGACCCTACCACGTCACACCTCTACCAAACCTCTGACCCTACCACATATCTGACTCTACCACACCTCTGACTCTGCCATACCTCTGACTACCACAACTCTGACCCTACCACACCTCTGATCCTGACCCTACCACACCTCTGATCCTGACCCTACCACACCTCTGACCCTACCACACCTCTGACCCTACCACACCTCTGACCCTACAACACCTCTGACCCTACCACACCTCTGACCCTACCACACCTCTGATCCTGACCCTACCACACCCCTGACCCTACCACCACTCTGACCCTACAACACCTCTGATCCTACCACCACTATGACCCTACCACACCTCTGACTCTAACTCTGTCACAGGATCATCAACTAGACTCAGCAGCATACCGCCAGTTGGTGAACCCTGGTCTATCACATTGACATTAGATATTAAAGTATGAATAACAGGAAGTGCCTATCAAAACAGTTTGATACAAATACTACTAGATCTCTTTTTGGGATGAATTTGGAGGGAAGAGAAATATATAACATTGCTGATGGTGCCTTCAGAAAGTTTCACACCCCTTGAGTTTTTCCACATTTTGTTGTGCTTCAGCCTGAAGTAAAATGTATTAGATTAAGATTTTATGTCACTGGCCTACACACACTACCCCATACTGTTAAATTGGAATAATGTTTGTAAATTGATAAAAATAAAAAGTTAAAATGTCTTGAATCAATAAGTATTCAACCCCTTTGTAATTTAACCCTAAATAAGTTCAGGAGTAAACATTTGCTTAACAAGTCACATAAGTTGCATGTACTCACTGTGTGCAATAATAACATGATGTTTGAACATGTTTGTACCCTACACATACAATTATCTGTAAGGTCCCTCAATCGACTAGTGAATTTCAAGCACAGATTCAACCACAAAGACCAGGAAGGTTTTCCAATGCCTCACAAAGAAAGCAGACATTGAACATCCTTTGAGCATGTTGAAGTTATTAACTACACTTTGGATGGTGTATCAATACACCCAGTCACTACAAAGATACAGGCATCCTTCCTAACTCAGTTGCCGAAGAGGAAGAAAACCACTCCCGTATTTCACCATGAGACCAATGTTGACTTTAAAACAGTTACAGAGATTAATGTGATATGAGTATACTGAGAATGGATCAACAACATTAAAGTTAATCCATAATACTAACCTAATTTACAGAGTGAAAAGAAGGATGCCTGTACAGAATAAAAATATTCCAAAACAAGGCACTAAATTAAAACTGCAAAACATGTGGCAGAGGAATTAGCTTTTTGTCCTGAATACAAAGGGTTATGTTTGGGGCAAATCTAACACAACACATCACTGAGTACGACTCCGCAAGGCTATCAAACAAGCTAAGCGTCAATATAGAGACAAAGTAGAATCTCAATTCAACGGCTCAGACACAAGAGGTATGTGGCAGGGTCTACAGTCAATCACGGATTACAAAAAGAAAACCAGCCCCGTCACGGACCAGGATGTCTTGCTCCCAGGCAGACTAAATAACTTTTTTGCCCGCTTTGAGGACAATACAGTGCCACTGACACGGCCCGCAACTAAAACATGCGGACTCTCCTTCACTGCAGCCGACGTGAGGAAAACATTTAAACGTGTTAACCCTCGCAAGGCTGCAGGCCCAGACGGCATCCCCAGCCGCGCCCTCAGAGCATGCGCAGACCAGCTGGCTGGTGTGTTTACGGACATATTCAATCAATCCCTATCCCAGTCTGTTGTTCCCACATGCTTCAAGAGGGCCACCATTGTTCCTGTTCCCAAGAAAGCTAAGGTACCTGAGCTAAACGACTACCGCCCCGTAGCACTCACTTTCGTCATCATGAAGTGCTTTGAGAGACTAGTCAAGGACCATATCACCTCCACCCTACCTGACACCCTAGACCCACTCCAATTTGCTTACCGCCCAAATAGGTCAACAGACGATGCAATCTCAACCACACTGCACACTGCCCTAACCCATCTGGACAAGAGGAATACCTATGTGAGAATGCTGTTCATCGACTACAGCTCGGCTTTTAACACCATAGTGCCCTCCAAGCTCGTCATCAAGCTCGAGACCCTCCGCAGAGGGAACACCCCCCTATCCACATCGATGGAACAGTAGTGGAGAGGGTAGTAAGTTTTAAGTTCCTCGGCGTACACATGACAGACAAACTGAATTGGTCCACCCACACAGACAGCATCGTGAAGAGGACGCAGCAGCGCCTCTTCAACCTCAGGAGGCTGAAGAAATTTGGCTTGTCACCAAAAGCACTCACAAACTTCTACAGATGCACAATCGAGAGCATCCTGTCTGGCTGTATCACCGCCTGGTACGGCAACTGCTCCGCCCACAACCGTAAGGCTCTCCACAGGGTAGTGAGGTCTGCACAACGCATCACCGGGGGCAAACTACCTGCCCTCCAGGACTCCTACCCACCCGATGTCACAGGAAGGCCATAAAGATCATCAAGGACACCAACCACCCGAGCCACTGCCTGTTCACCCCGCTATCATCCAGAAGGCGAGGTCAGTACAGGTGCCTCAAAGCTGGGACCGAGAGACTGAAAAACAGCTTCTATCTCAAGGCCATCAGACTGTTAAACAGCCACCACTAACATTTAGTGGCTGCTGCCAACACACTGACTCAACTCCAGTCACTTTAATAATGGGAATTGATGGGAAATTATGTAAAATATATCACTAGCCACTTTAAACAATGCTACCTAATATAATGTTTTACATACCCTACATTATTAATCTCATATGTATATGTATATACTGTACTCTATATCATCTACTGCATCTTTATGTAATACATGTATCACTAGCCACTTTAACTATGCCACTTTGTTTACATACTCATCTCATATGTATATACTGCACTCAATACCATCTACTGTATCTTGCCTATGCCGCTGTTACGGATACCATTATCCTGTGTGTGTGTGTATCCTGTGTGTTTCTTTTCTCTGTCTTCCCTCACAGGTGAACATCATCACTCCCCAATCAGTCAACAATCAACCCATCAATCAGAAGACACACCTCCTCCTGTTTCCTACCCTATCACAGTTCCTTCCCCATGGTTTAAAAACCCCATCATTTGTTTGCTCAGGAGCTCAATCTCTTTGTAAATGCCAGGTTGGTAGATCTCTGGTCTTCATAGATTTCAGTAGCTCAATCTCTTTGTAATGCCATGTTGGTAGATCTCTGCTCTTGATAGATTTCAGAGTAGCTCAATCTTTGTAATGCCATGTTGGTAGATCTCTGCTCTTGATAGATTTCAGGGTAGCTCAATCTTTGTAATGCCATGTGGGTAGATCTCTGTTCTTCATAGATTTCAGTAGCTCAATCTCTTTGTAAATGCCATGTATGTAGATCTCTCTCTTTGGGTCGTAACCTCTTCTTTTGTTGGAGCACCTCCAAATCACTTTGTCATCTCCTGTGAGTATTGTTTTTGCTTATGGTGTTTGCTGGTGGGAAAAGGGGAAACCAAGACAAGTCGCCCATGGGCATACACTACCCGTAGGTGAACTTTGTTAAATACACTAGTTAGAACTGGGCGGACCACCCACTGTATTTTTGGTTAGTTAGTTAGCTGTTGTTAAAGTAGGCTAGTCTAGCTTAGGGGTGTTTTTGTAAACTTATTGTTTCTTTCCTTGGGTCCAGCTCAGCCCCTTTTTCCTGCTCCCCCCATTACCGTGTGTTTATAAATAAACCCTGAGTTTGACGGTATTATTTCGGTTGTCGTGGTTATTTCGTTCACACTCACTTTGTCACAATTATAATTTACATGAGTTATGTTACGGGTCTCACTACCATCCCCCCTAGACTGTCGGGCCAAAAGGGATTCGTAACACCGCTCTGTACCATCACTCATTCATATATCTTTATGTACATATTCTTTATCCCCTTACACTTGTGTCTATAAGGTAGTAGTTTTGGAATTGTTAGCTAGATTACTTGTTGGTTATTACTGCATTGTCGGAACTAGAAGCACAAGCATTTCGCTACACTCGCATTAACATCTGCTTACCATGTGTATGTGACAAATAAAATTTGAGTTGATTTGATTTGACTCTTCATATTTTCAAGGTCAAATGAAATAAATAAAACATATTGGTCACATGTTTATCAGATGTCACTGCAGGCTTCTGTTCCTGGCTCCAACAGTAATTTCTAACAATTCACAACAATACACACAAATCTAAAAGTAAAAGAACGCAAGTATGAAATATTTCTCCAAAAAGTATGATCTTTGTCCCCATGTGCAGTTGCAAACCGTGGTCTGGATTTTTTATGGTGGTTTTGGAGCAGAGGCTTCTTCCTTGCTGAGCGGCCTTTCAGGTTATGTCGATATAGGACTCGTTTTCCTTCTTCACAAGGTCCTTTGCTGTTGTTTTGGGATTGATTTGCACTTTTCGCACCAAAGTACTTTCATCTCTAGGAGACAGAACACGTCTCTTTCCTGAGCGGTATGACGGCTGCGTGGTCCCATGGTGTTTATACTTGTGTAATATTGTTTGTACAGATGAACGTGGTACCTTCAGGCATTTGGAAATTGCTCCCAAGGATGAACAGACGTGTGAAGGTCTACAATGTTTTTTCTGAGGTGTTAGCTGATTTCTTTTGATTTTCCCACGATGTCAAGCTAAGAGGCACTGAGTTTGAAGGTAACCAACTTGCTAAAACTATAGTTTGTTAACAAGAAATTTGTGGAGTGGTTGAAAAACTAGTTTTAATGACTCCTACCTAAGTGTATGTAAACTTCCGACTTCAACTGTAAATATCAGGACGTGCAATGTTGGAGTGGAAATGACTAAAATACAGTAGAATAAAATACAGTATATACTTATGAGATGAGTAAAGCAGTGGCACACCTGTTGAAATGCACTCCAGGTGACTACCTCATAAAGCTGGTTGAGAGAATGACAAGAGTGTGCAAAGTTGTCTTCAAGGCAAAGGTTGGCTACTTTGAAGAATCTCAAATATAATATATATTTTAATTTGTATAACACTTTTTTGGTTACTACATAATTCCATATGTGTTGTTTCATAGTTTGGATCACTATTATTCTACAATGTACAAAATAGTAAAAATAAAGAAAAACCCTTGAATGACTGGTACTGTACATCAAAAACCACTTGATGATAGGTCACTGACTCCTCCATGTTACACCCATTAGAATATAAAACATGTTTTCTCTGATTTTACATGAATATTAATTTCTAATAGCTCACTGTCCATATGAGCTATAGATCTATAGACAAGTGTGGTGGGTTCTTTGAGCTCACTTATAAATAGGTACACCTTTTATTTATTCAAATTTCGTCACCTTTGATTTTCCCAAAAAGTATCATATTATAGCTGTGGTTGTTAATTCACGTACAGATTACATTTTCAAAAGCTTCCTGTCCAAATGTCTTGAAATGTGTAGTCTATGGCATTTCAGATTTAGAAATGATAATTTATCAAAGTATTTTGGATATAGTGGACTACTTTTTTAAAGTAACTTTAAGTCAACTATATTTTTCACAATTGTAGCTTTAGTGTGAAGGTTAACTAAACTCAGTTTAAACCCTTTTTCAGGATCCTGTCTTTCAAATATAATTCATAAAAATCCAATAACTTCACAGATCTTCATTGTAAAGGGTTTAAACACTGTTTCCCATGCTTGTTCAATGAACCATAAATAATTAATGAACATGCACCTGTGGAACGGTCATTAAGACACTAACAGCTTACAGACGATAGGCAATTAAGGTCACAGTTATGAACACTTAGAACACTATAAAGAGGCCTTTCTACTGACTCTGAAAAACACCAAAAGAAAGATGGCCAGGGTCCTTACTCATCTGCGTGAACGTGCCTTAGGCATCCTGCAAGGAGGCATGAGGACTGCAGATGTGACCAGGGCAATAAATGTCAATGTCCGTATTGTCAGAAGCCTAAGAAGGCGCTACAGGGAGACAGGACGGACAGCTGATCGTCCTCGCAGTGGCAGACCACGTGTAACAACACTTGCACAGGATCCAAACATCACACATGCGGGACAGGTACAGGATGGCAACAACAACTGCCCGAGTTACATCAGGAACTCACAATCCCTCCATCAGTGCTCAGACTGTCCACAATAGGCTGACAGAGGCTGGACTGAGGGTTTTTAGGCCTGTTGTTAGGCAGGTCCTAACTAGACATCACCGGCAACAACGTCGCCTATGGGCACAAACCCACCGTCGCTGGACCGGACAGGACTGGCAAAAAGTGCTCTTCACTGACGAGTCGCAGTTTTGTCTCTCCAGGGGTGTTGGTCGGATTTGTGTTTATCGTCGAAGGAATGAGCGTTACACCGAGGCCTGTACTCTGGAGCGGGATCGATTTGGAGCTGGAGGGTCCGTCATGGTCTGGGGGCGATGTGTCACAGCATCATCGGACTGAGCTTGTCGTCATTGCAGGCAATCTCAACGTGTTACAGGGAAGACTTCCCTCATGTGGTACCCTTCCTGCAGGCTCATCCAGCATGACAATGCCACCAGCCAGTGAATGTCAGTGTTCTGCCAAGGCCAGCGAAGAGCCCGGATCTCCCATTGAGCACATCTGGGACCTGTTGGATCGGAGGGTGAGGCCTAGGGCCATTCCCCCCAGAAATGTCCGGAAACTTGAAGGTGCCTTGGTGGAAGAGTGGGGTAACATCTCACAGCAAGAACTGGCAAATCTGGGGCAATCCATGAGGAGGAGATGCACTGGAATATTTAATGCAGCTGGTGGCCACACCAGATACTGACTGTTACTTTTGACCCCCCTTTGTTCAGGGACACTATTCCATTTCTGTTAGTCACATGTCTGTGGAACATGTTCAGTTTATGTCTCAGTTGTTGAATGCTATGTTCCTACAAATATTTACACGTTACGTTTGCTGAAAATAAACGCAGTTGACTGTGAGAGGACGTTTCTTTTTTTGCTGAGTTTATATTTTCAAAGTAACTTCCCCAACACTTTCATATATTTTTTTGGAACTGTCAATGAATAAGCCATAAATTGTATTTTTATTGAGAGCTAGAAAATGACAGACTACAATCAACATGTTTTTCCAATTTCACAGTGAGTGAGTTTCAAAGGTATAGCAAAATTAATCTTACATAGTCAATTTAAGTAATTTAAATGTCAATATGTAATTAACATCCTTGCATTCTATATTCCTGAATTCCAATATTTTTTGGGTGCAAAGCATTGAATCTGTAAATGAAATGATGTATTTATTTTTAGTGGGGTTTAGTAAGTAGCTGCCAGAATGCAGAATGACTGGTAAACAAGTTGGTATGAAGCCATTTCCTGCAGTCTAATGACCAAATCGCCCTCTAGTGGCCTCATGGGTGGAATGTCATAATTATTTTTCAGAATTTCAGATTTATTTAATTGACGTAGAAAATCCGGTGTTTCTGTGTCAAACAGTTATATTTCAGTCTTCTGTGATGTATATGAAGTGTAATATTGGGATGCAAACTCAAAATGTAATACATTTCAACTCTATATCTGACATGGTACAGGTAGGTGTCTTCTTTTTTTAAGCCCATAACCATGTGTGTGAGGTGGATAGACTACCAAGAAACACTCTGTGTGACCTTGATTTAACCTAGTAAAAGGTTTCATATGTTTTTTTTTTACAATTGCTAAATTTGTAACATGTTTATTAAGACTTTGCCTACATTTTTGTAGGATTATTGATTTTTTTTGTGATTTTAATTTACAAATGTCCGACATAATTATTTGATATTTATTTATTTATTTCCCAAATCGTTAGGTTATTGTGTATTAGGTACTTTAAGTTGAATAAACATATGCACACTTTGTACTACCTTGTCTCTATACCTTTTTAATTATCTCATTATCTGTTGAGTCATCGTTTACCAAATTGTAGGGTGCAACCTCCGAGGGAGACAGGGAGAGGTGACTGAATTTAATTGTTACACCTACTCGAGCAAGTAGTTGGTGCTATTGCCATATTGCTTATCCACTCTGATCTCCACATTGGCATTGGGCACATGTTCTAGCAGTGGATCATATGATACATCCAGGACCGTTGGGTAATACCACACTTCTACCACATAGGTTCAGCTCACTTCATGCAGAGGTAAGTCATCATTTGGGGTGAAGGACTTCAATGTTGCATAGTGGCCATATTGACCTTAAATTATTAATTGTTGGTTATAAATGTGGAAAGAAGTGGAAGTCGTAAAAACAAAGCAAGTAGAGCTGCAACAAAAAATTTGATCGTTATTTTAAAAAAAATAATGTTTTTTTAAATGTACGTTTCGGGCATCTTCAAAATGACCCAGGGCCTCCCGAGTGGCACAGCGGTCTAAGGAACTGCATTGCATTGTTGCAGCCGTGACTAGGAGTCCCATATGTCCGCACAATTGGCCCAGCGTCATCTGGGTTAGGTGAGGAGTTGGCCAGGGTGTTTTATTTGTCTCGTTGCGCTCTTGCGACTCCTTGTGGGGGCCGGGCGCCTGCAGGCTGACTCCGGTAGTCAGTTGAATGGTCTTTCCTCGGACACAATGGTGCAGCTTTCTTCCTGGGCGGGTATTAAGAAGCGCGGTTTGGCAGGTCATGTTTTGGAGGATGCTTGACTCGATCTTCGCCTCCCGAGCCCGTTGGGGAGTTGCAGCGATGAGACAAGATCGTAATCATGAAATCGGGGGTAAAAAAATGATGACGTAAACAATGACACAGACTGAATGGAAAGGTACATAGGGATAAGGAAAGTCAATTAGCCAGGACTCTTTAACTGGTAGTGTCAAAGAGAGGTGTGCCTGTCAATACATGTCGGTCAACTGGGTAAGAGGTACTGTGGTCAATGGCTCCACCTAGTGGCATTTTTAAAGACAATCACTGGAAGTTAAAGCATATTACAACTACACAAGAGAGTAAACATGTAAAAGCTGTGGTGGAATTCGTACAATAAAGACCTAGGTAGGAAATATATGATTGATTGATTTTATTATTGTGTCATGAATCTTCATGATAACCAGACACCGTATTTGTTGTATCCAAATAAAATGATCATACTGACAGTGACTTAGAAAACAGGCTTTTAGAATTTTTTGCAAATATATGACATTTTTTAAAACTAAACAACTTATTTACATATATATAAGTGTTCAGACCCTTTGCTATGTGACTCGAAATTGAGCTCAGGTGGATCCTGTTTCCATTGATCATCCTTGAGATGTTTCTACAACTTGATTGGGGTCTACCTGTGGTAAATTCAAATGACTGGACATGATTTGGAAAGGCACACACCTCTCTATATAAGATCCCACAGTTGACAGTGCATGTCAGAGCAAAAACCAAGTCATGAGGAAGAAGGAATATTCCGTGGAGCTCAGAGACAGCATTGTGTCTTGTATTTTCATACACTTACCTACATACGCACATATCAATTTAGAATAAGGCTGGAATGTAACAAAATGTGGAAAAAGTTAAGGGGTCTGAATACTTTCCCAATGCACTGTACCTATATACGCACATATCAATTGCATTCCTACTGAAATTAAAACAATTGAAACGCAAAAAAAAAAACACTTCAGTATACAACTTATCTTGGCGTGTCTTCCAAGCTCTGGAAATAAAATATGCAACCAGGAACACTTATTTTCTGAATATTTTCTAGTTGATCTTCTTCTTCTTCTGTAGAATAGTTCTGTTTTTTGTGGTTGCATATTTTCAAACAAGGTTTGAATTAAATAAAAAGTGCAGTTAATTCTCTACCTCCCCTAAATCATAGACTGTACATAGCCGCTTGTCTTCACCTCTGCCATTCAACCTCCCTACTTCAATAGCCAGAGGCAGTATCCCGGTTCTCAACTGGTCACACAAGGATTTCATTTCTTGTTAGGTGACAGGGTTCTGGATCATAGCTGTTTTTGCTCTGGTTAGACATTTTGAGTTTAAACCATTTATCAGGTGACCATGTATCTTTTTTACATTTTTCTTTTCTTTTTTTAACCTTTATTTAACTAAGGGTTAACTTGTGTTTGATCATATTGACATTGCATCATAACTTGTTTCTAAATATGAGATGTAGATCAGATGCCTTAAATATGTCATTGAGTTCCTTTGTCCAAAGGTTGTTTTGTGTTTTAAAAACCTTGTTTGTTATTCTGTCCTCTGGCACATCGTTAACACGTTTCCATAACCTAATCATTTCACATCTCTGTCATATTTCACTGGACTCCAACCCATGTCTCCTTGAATAGCAAGGCTTGGGGAAAGCTTATGCACTCTAAGGAAACATTTTATGGCTCTGTTTTGAATAGAATTAGCCCTGTTTTGGCTTCTTTACAACACCATATTCCAGCAGCATAGTTCAGCACAGGACAAACACATAAATTATAGAGCTGTGAATATGTACAATAGCCAAGGTCTTTAGAGATGTTCTATTTACTACCAACAGAGCCAAACACTCAACCTGCAGAGTCAGATAGGGACTTTATACCCTCCTCAAAGGTAATATACAGTGGGGCAAAAAAGTATTTAGTCAGCCACCAATTGTGCAAGTTCTCCCACTTAAAAAGACGAGAGAGGCCTGTAATTTTCATCATAGGTACACTTCAACTATGACAGACAAAATGAGAAAAAAATACAGAAAATCACATTGTAGGATTTTTAATGAATTTATTTGCAAATTATGGTGGAAAATAAGTGTTTGGTCAATAACAAAAGTTTATCTCAATACTTTGTTATATACCCTTTGTTGGCAATGACAGAGGTCAAACGTTTTCTGTAAGTCTTCACAAGGTTTTCACACACTGTTGCTGGTATTTTGGCCCATTCCTCCATGCAGATCTCCACTCCTAGAGCAGTGATGTTTTGGGGCGGTTGCTGGGCAACACAGACTTTCAACTCCCTCCAAAGATTTTCTATGGGGTTGAGATCTGGAGACTTGCTAGGCCACTCCAGGACCTTGAAATGCTTCTTACGAAGCCACTCCTTCATTGCCCAGGCAGTGTGTTTGGGATCATTGTCATGCTGAAAGACCCAGCCATGTTTCAACTTCAATGCTCTTGCTGATGGAAGGATGTTTTCACTCAAAATCTCACGATACATGGCCCCATTCATTCTTTCCTTTACATGGATCAGTCGTCCTGGTCCCTTTGCAGAAAAACAGCCCCAAATCATGACGTTTCCACCCCCATGCTTCAAAGTAGGTATGGTGTTCTTTGGATGCAACTCAGCATTCGTTGTCCTCCAAACACGACGAGTTGAGTTTTTACCAGAAAGTTATATTTTGGTTTCATCTGACCATATGACGTTCTCCCAATCTTCTTCTGGATCATCCAAATGCTCTCTAGCAAACTTCAGACGGGCCTGGACATGTACTGGCTTAAGCAGGGGGACACGTCTGGCACAGCAGGATTTGAGTCCCTGGCGGCGTAGTGTGTTACTGATGGTAGGCTTTGTTGCTTTGGTCCCAGCTCTCTGCAGGTCATTCACTAGGTCCCCCCGTGTGGTTCTGGGATTTTTGCTCACTGTTCTTGTGATCATTTTGACCCCACAGGGTGAGATCTTGCGTGGAGCCCCAGATCGAGGGAGATTATCATTGGTCTTGTATGTCTTCCATTTCCTAATAATTGCTCCCACAGTTGATTTCTTCAAACCAAGCTGCTTACCTATTGCAGATTCAGTCTTCCCAGCCTGGTGCAGGTCTACAATTTTGTTTCTGGTGTCCTTTGGCAGCTCTTTGGTCTTGGCCATAGTGGAGTTTGGAGTGTGACTGTTTGAGGTTGTGGACAGGTGTCTTTTATACTGATAACAAGTTCAAACAGGTGCAATTAATATAGAGTGGAGGAGCCTCTTAAAGAAGAAGTTACAGGTCTGTGAGAGACAGAAATCTTGCTTGTTTGTAGGTGACCAAATACTTATTTTCCACCATAATTTGCAAATAAATTCATAAAAAATCCTACAATGTGATTTTCTGGATTTTTTTTCCAGAAAGTTGAAGTGTACCTACGATGAAAATTACAGGCCACTCTCATATTTTTAAGTGGGAACTTACACAATTGGTGGCTGACTAAATATTTTTGTGCCCCACTGTATGTCATTGAGTTCCTTTGTCCGAAGGTTTTATGTTTCATCCCAGCTTTTCCAATTTTTGCCTAAAATGACATACCCAAATCTAACTGCCTGTAGCTCAGGGCCTGAAGCAAGGATATTCTTGCATATTCTTGATACCATTTGAAATGAAACACTTTAAAGTTTATGGAAATGTGCAATGAATGCTGTTCAGAATCCCAGCCTAAAACCCCAAACAGCAAGCAATGCATGTGTAGAAGCACGGTGGCTAGGAAAAACTCCCTAGAATGTTCAAAACCTAGGAAGAAACCTAGAGTGGAACTAGGCTATGAGGGTTGGCCAGTCCTCTTCTGGCTGTGCCGGGTGGAGATTATAACAGAACATGGCCAAGATGTTCAAAAATGACCAGCATGGACAAATAATAAAAATCACAGTAGTTGTTGAGGGTGCAACAAATCAGCACCTCAGGAGTAAATGTCAGTTGGCTTTTCATAGCCGATCATTAAGAGTATCTCTACCACTCCTGCTGTCTCTAGAGAGTTGAAAACAGCAGGTCTGGGACAGGTAGCACGTCCGGTGAACAGGTCAGGGTTCCATAGCCGCAGGCAGAACAGTTGAAACTGGAGCAGCAGCATGGCCAGGTGGACTGGGGACAGCAAGGAGTCATCATGCCAGGTAGTCCTGAGGCATGGTCCTAGGGCTCAGGTCCTCCGAGAGAGAGAAAGAGAGAATTAGAGAGAGCATACTTAAATTCACACAGGACACCGGATAATACAGGAGAAGTACTCCAGATATAACAGACTGACCCTAGCCCCCGACACATAAACTACTGCAGCATAAATACTGGAGGCTGAGACAGGAGGGGTCAGTAGACACTGTGGCCCCATCCGATGATACCCCCGGACAGGGCAAAACAGGAAGGATATAACCCCACCCACTTTGCCAAAGCACAGCCCCCACACCACTAGAGGGATATCTTCAACCACCAACTTACCATCCTGAGACAAGGCCGAGTATAGCCCACAAAGATCTCCGTCACGGCACAACCCAAGGGGGGGCCCCAACCCAGACAGGAAGATCACGTCAGTGACTCAACCCACTAAAATGATGCACCCCTCATAAGGACGGAATGGAAGAGCACCAGTAAGCCAGTGACTTAGCCCCTGTAATAGGGTTAGAGGCAGAGAATCCTAGTGGAGAGATAGGAACCGGCCAGGCAGAGACAGCAAGGGCGGTTCGTTGCTCCAGAGCCTTTCCGTTCACTTTCACACTCCTGGGCCAGACTACACTCAATCATATGACCCACTGAAGAGATGAGTCTTCAGTAAAGACTTAAAGGTTGAGACTGAGTTTGCGTCTCTCACATGGGTAGGCAGACCATTCCATAAAAATGGAGCTCTATGGGAGAAAGCCCTGCCTCCAGCTGTTTGCTTAGAAATTCTAGGGACAATTAGGAGGCCTGCGTCTTGTGACCGTAGCGTACGTGTAGGTATGTACGGCAGGACCAAATCAGAGAGATAGGTAGGAGAAAGCCCATGTAATACTTTGTAGGTTAGCAGTAAAACCTTGAAATCAGCCCTTGCTTTGACAGGAAGCCAGTGTAGGGAGGCTAGCACTGGAGTAATATGATCAAATTTTTTGGTTCTAGTGAGGATTCTAGCAGCCGTATTTAGCACTAACTGAAGTTTATTTAGTGCTTTATCCGGGTAGCCGGAAAGTAAAGCATTGCAGTAGTCTAACCTAGAAGTAACAAAAGCATGGATTCATTTTTCTGCATCATTTTTGGACATGAAGTTTCAGATTTTTGCAATGTTACGTAGATGGAAAAAAGCTGTCCTTGAAACAGTCTTGATATGTTCATCAAAAGAGAGATCAGGGTCCAGAGTAACGCCGAGGTCCTTCACAGTTTTATTTGAGACGACTGTACAACCATTAAGATTAATTGTCAGATTCAACAGAAGATCTCTCTGTTTCTTGGGACCTAGAACAAGCATATCTGTTTTGACCAAGTTTAAAAGTAGAAAGTTTGCAGCCATCCACTTCCTTATGTCTGAAACACATGCTTCTAGCGAGGGCAATTTTGGGGCTTCACCATGTTTCATTGAAATGCACAGCTGTGTGTCATCCGCATAGCAGTGAAAGTTAACATTATGTTTTCGAATGACATCCCCAAGAGGTAAAATATAGAGTGAAAACAATAGTGATCCTAAATGGAACCTTGAGGAACACCGAAATTTACAGTTAATTTGTCAGAGGACAAACCATTCACAGAGACAAACTGATATCTTTCCGACAGATAAGATCTAAACCAGGCCAGAACTTGTCCGTGTAGATCTATTTGGATTTCCAATCCCTCCAAAAGAATGTGGCGATCGATGGTATCAAAAGCAGCACTAAGGTCTAGGAGCACGAGGACAGATGCAGAGCCTTGGTCTGCTGCCATTAAATGGTAATTTACCACCTTCACAAGTACAGTCTCAGTGCTATGATGGGGTCTAAATCCAGACTGAAGCATTCGTATACATTGTTTGTCTTAAGGAAGGCAGTGAGTTGCTGCGCAACAGATTTTTCTACAATTTTAGAGAGGAATGGAAGATTCGATATAGGCCGATTCTTTTTTTATTTTTTTATTTCTGGGTCAAGGTTTGGCTTTTTCAAGAGAGGCTATATTACTGCCACTTTTAGTGAGTTTGGTACACATTTGGTGGATAGAGAGCCATTTATTATGTTCAACATAGGAGGGCCAAGCACAGGAAGCAGCTCTTTCAGTAGTTTAGTTGGAATAGGGTCCAGTATGCAGCTTGAATGTTTAAAGGCCATGACTATTTTCATCATTGTGTCTATAAAATATATTACTAAAACACTTGAGTGTCTCTCTTGATCCTAGGTCCTGGCAGAGTTGTGCAGAGTTGTGCAGACTCAGGACAACTGAGCTTTGGAGGAATACGCAGATTTAAAGAGGAGTCCGTAATTTTCATTCTAATGATATTTTCCTATAAGAAGTTAATGTACTTATTACTGCTGAAGTGAAAGCCATCCTCTCTTGGGGAATGCTGCTTTTTAGTTAGCTTTGCGACAGTATCAAAAAGACATTTCGGATTGTTCTTATTTTCCTCAATTAAGTTGGAAAAATAGGATGATCGAGCAGCAGTGAGGGCTCTTCGATACTGCACGGTACTGTCTTTCCAAGCTAGTCGGAAGACTTCCAGTTTGGTGTGGCGCCAACACGGGTATTTTCAGTATACCAGGGAGCTAGTTTTTTGTCCTCTGGCGTCCTTGGGTAGACAGAGGGAGTCTGGAAGGACATCAATGAATCTTTGGGTTGTCTGAGAATTTATAGCCCAACTTTTGATGCTCCTTGGTTGGGGTCTGAGCAGATTATTTGTTGCGATTGCAAACTTAATAAATGGTGGTCCGATAGTCCAGTATTATGAAGAAAAACATTAAGATCCACAACATTTATTCCACAGGACAAAACTAGGTCCAGATTATGACTGTAGCAGTGATTAGGTCCAGGGACATGTTGGACAAAACCCACTGAGTCGATGATGGCTCCGAAAGCCTTTTGGAGTGGGTCTGTGGACCTTTCCATGTGAATATTAAAATCACCAAAAATGTGAATATTATCTGCTATGACTACAAGTTCCGATAGGAATTCAGGGAACTCAATGAGGAACGCTGTTGTCGTGTCTTTGGCATCATTAACTGAAGACTTTTAGTTTTTATCAAAGATTCTCTGTAATTAGTATTACGCGATTAAACTGATTAATCATGTAACTGTAATTAACTAGGAACTCGGGGCACCAAGGAAAATATTCAGATTACAAATGATCATTTCCTAAAATACCTTTTTAGATATTTTATCTGATCCATAGTCTTCGAATTAATGAATTATTTACTTTACCTCACGTTAGTCTCATTCCAAACGTGGTAAATTGTTGGTTATCTGCACGAACCCAGTCTTCACTATGAGTCATCCTTTACATCAATTGTCTTAAATCATTTATTTATTAACTAACTAAACAATAACAGAAGTGCACACGCAAACAAAGTAAATATGGTTACAAGAAATGATAGGGCAATATGCCCTGGTGGGCTAATCCGGCATTGCGGCTTATTAGACAAAAGGGAAGTGGGGGTCGACTGAGATAAGACAACACACAGTTGATAATTATAACAAATGCTAATCCTTTGCACATGAACGCTCACTCATTCGTGAACAATTGCAATCAATATATATATTTACACTCAGTGTGCCGTCGGGATCTGTGCTGAAAAGTTTGTTTCTTTTGTAGAATTGTCCATCTCTCTCTTTGTCATGGTTAGAATGGATAGTTCAGAGTGACATTCATTCATGTCATTATGGATGTTTCGGTGGTTGTTGTTCTTCGCGTTCAATTAATATCAAAGACTTGTTCTTATTCTGTCGGTATCGATAGTCTAAGAGTTTAACCACGTGGGATGGTTAAAAGATTCCGCAGTCTGGTCTCAATCCTTGGCCCTTTCGTTATCGAGGTAAGCTGGTCTGCAACCTTTGTCCTCTCGTAATGGAGAGAAACATGGTCTGTTGAAAAATTCTCAAGGTGGGGTTTTATGTGGAATTGCAGGAAAGGGCTTGTCCCAGGATGCCCGACCCTAACTGGGCTCATGGGCGGTCCTCTGATTTAGTTAAACTCAAAAGTTTGAGTTTCCTTCATCAAAAAGTTCAAAATCACATTACACAATTTTACAAACAGTATCATCCTCACTCATTCATCTTATACAAAAAGGAGATGTAAACCTCATATCTAAGGCTATTATATAAACAGCGTTATGGTAATGTGGCTGCACCGTCACCCATGAGCCCCACAAAATTGCACCAAACGGATCAGTTCGTAGCTGGATTCTTCACCGATCTTTTATACTCCAGAACATAAATGTTGTTCGGACCTCAAGTTCTGTGAGGTGAAAGAAATTCCTTTGTTCTCTATGAAAATGCACTCTGTCTCTATACTGTGGCCATGAGGAGATAATCTCCTCCAGGAATTTACGACCTCTCTGACCACAGCAGCCTAGTTGTAGGAGACAGTGATTGGGGGATGGCACTTGCTGTATCCAAAGAGGGTAACATCATGACACTGTATATGGCCCAGGAGGCCTGTAAACAGTAGCTATTAAAAGTGATTGAGGAGGCTGCATAGATTTCATGACTAGAAGCTCAAAAGACAAATTTCAATTTTTTGTAAATTGAAATTTGCTATTGTAAATGTTAGCAACATCATACCGCCTTTGCGGGATGCACGGGGGATATGGTCACTAGTGTAGCCAGGAGGTGAGGCCTCATTTAACACAGTAAATTCATCAGGCTTAAGCCATGTTTCAGTCAGGCCAATCACATCAAGATTATGACCAGTGATTAGCTCATTGACTATAACTGCCTTTGAAGTGAGGGATCTAACATTAAGTAGTTATATTTTGAGATGTGAGGTATCACGATCTCTTTCAATAATGGTAGGAATGGAGGAGGACTTTATTCTAGTGAGATTGCTAAGGTGAACACCGCCATGTTTAGTTTTGCCCAACTTAGGTTGAGGCACAGACACGGTCTCAATGGGGATAGCTGAGCTGACTACACTGACTGTGCTAGTGGTACACTCCACTATGCTGGCAGGCTGGCTAACAGCCTGCTGCTGCCTGACCTGCACCCTATTTCATTGTGGAGCTAGAGGAGTTAGAGCCCTGTCTATGTCGGTAGATAAGATGTTGTCTATATAATAGACCCATGAGAAGTGGAGACACTATGATGTTGTCTATATAACAGACCAATGAGAAAGGGAGACACTATGATGTTGTCTATATAATAGACCAATGAGAAGGGGAGACACTATGATGTTGTCTATATAACAGACCAATGAGAAGGGGAGACACTATGATGTTGTCTATATAACAGACCAATGAGAAGTGGAGACACTATGATGTTGTCTATATAATAGACCAATGAGATATAGCCTTTAATTCCTACTTTATTGACTCTGTCAGGGTATTGACACAGAACCCCTCCACTGGATTCTTGGGCTCAGTGCTAGTGAATGACGCTCAACCTGTCTTCATCATAAGGGAGGTTTCTGAGTCAAAGGTGAACAAGGTGACTAGCTCACTACAGAACTCTAAAGCCAAAGATGTGTTGGGGCTGGACTAACTTTTCTTCTCTTGGGGCTGTGTTTCTGGACCTAAGGAAGGCTTTTGATACTGTTAACCATGAGATTCGCATCACAAAATTGTCCAAGTTCAACTTTTCCCCCAATGCCTTGAGATGGATGTAATCATATCTTGAAGGAAGAACTCAATGTGTCAGAGTGAGCAATGAGCTGTCGCCCACTCTTAGCTATGATGTGTGCGTGCCCCAAGGGTCAATACTGGGACCCCTCCTGTTCAGCCTGTACATTAATGATCTGCCTTCTGTCTGTACTGGGTCTGAAGTTCATATGTATGCAGATGATACAGTGATATATGTGCATGCAAAGAGTAAACAACAAGCTGCACAAGAACTCACTACTGTAATGGTCCAGGTTACAAAGTGGCTCAGTGACTCATGTTTGCATCTCAATGTGAAAAAAGACTGTTTACATGTTCTTCACAAAGAGGGCAACAGATGCTACTGAGCCAGATGTCTATGTGTCAGGGGAGAAGCTCCAGGTGGTATCTGATTTTAAGTACCTTGACATCATACTTGATACCAACCTCTCTTTTAAAAAGCATGTGAAAAAGGTCATTCAGATAACCAAATTCGAAATTGTACAGAGGTAGCAAAACTGTACTTCAAATCTATGATACTCCCCCACTTAACATACTGCTTGACTAGTTGGGCCCAAGCTTGCTGTAAAACATTAAAACCCATTCAGTCTGTCTGCAAACAGGCTCTCAAAGTGCTTGATAAGAAGCCCAATAGACATCATCACTGTTACATCCTGAGAAAGCATGAGCACAAGATTAGGAAAATCTTGTGCAATACACCAACGCATGTCTTGTATTCAAGATCCTAAATGGCCTGGCTCCCCCTGCACTCAGTATTTTTGTTAAACAGAAAACCCAAACATATGGCAGCAGATCCACAAGGTCTGCCATGAGAGGTGACTGTATAGTTAAGCTTTCCCTTAAGGAAAAGCATCTATAGTAAATCCGCTTTCTCTGTGAGAGCTTCCCATGTATGGAATACACTGCCATCAGACACATATAACTGCACCACATATCACACTTTCACAAAAAACATGAAGACATGGCTAAAGGCCAATCAGATTTGTGATCATGGTCCCTAGCTGTTTATTGCAGCTTTCCATGTTGTCTGTTGTCTGTAGCTTGTGAGGTGTGGAAACACTTTGTTGCTTTTATGAATTTTGTCTTGTTGCTTTTTGTGCTATGTTGCTCTGTCTGTATGCTATGTCTTGCTTGTCGTATGTTGCTCTGCGGGTGCTCACTGCTCATTGATTGTCTGTACTGTAATTGTTTTTAATAACCTGCCCTAACTGCGGTTGAAAAATAGCCGGCTGGCTAAAACCGGCAGTTCTACTAAAACGTTGATTAATGTGCACTGTCCCTGTAAAAATAAAATAAACTCAAACTCAATGAGAAGGAGAGACACACTAATATAATATGATGTTGTCCATATAATAGACCAATGAGAAGGGGAGACACTATGATGTTGTCCATATAATAGACCAATGAGAAGGGGAGACACTATGATGTTGTCCATATAATAGACCAATGAGAAGGGGAGACACTAATATAATATGATGTTGTCAATATAATAGACCAATGAGAAGGGGAGACACTATGATGTTGTCCATATAATAGACCAATGAGAAGGGGAGACACTATGATGTTGTCCATGTAATAGACCAATGAGAAAACACTAGTATCATTTGACGTCCATCTAAACTTGAGGAGGAAATGATTGGCAAAAAACAAACTTAAATAGCACTGACCCAACAATGATAAATAGTCACTATATTTAGTGAGCACTCACCGGGGATATGATCAATGCTCTCTGCTGGTGCCAATAAGATAGGCTGTACGTTGTTTGTTCAATTAAGTTGAGAATGTTGATAATTAAAAGACAGTTTAGTATTGTCATTGACTTCTCTTCTCAGCAACAACAATTTCTTTCCAAACTATGTTTTCCTGTGATTGTATTTTGAAATATGACGTTATGCCTGGCTTGGCATCTCCACTTTTCACAGACTCAAAAATAATCTTCTCAAATTGCACATGCTGCCTTTCCTTCTAACTGTAGGCAATACGATTTAAAACAACTTATTTTTATTTTTTTTCAAAAGAAGCTAATGATCCTCTGTGGCTAAATCATGTGTTAGTGTCCAATTTTGAATGATTGTATTTATTTCTGTATAGACAGGAGTAGGCTAATGGGTGAGAATATTATCAGGGGCTTGTCAAACTGTGAATGAGAGACTGATGAAGTGTGTGCAGCCTGCACAAGAAACAGAGCAGAGCCTTTCATGAGACTTTATTCTAATCATCATTAGAGTTGCATCATGCAGCCTTAGAATGTATAAAAAACTAGACATATAGCCCAACGTTTGTATCGCAACTAAAGTTGCATAAATAACTCTAAATGAAGCATTTAGGTGGGCCTGTTCCTTTGTTAACTGCTCAACGCAGAATAACTGCATGTGCACACTCCCTCAGAAATCTTTTGAAGAAAATATCCTTTTTATTTTATATTCACTTTGTTCAGTTGTATTCTTCATACTATAAAATAAGATAAAATAATGCCACAGCATTCTGCTAAATGAACTAGTGTAGCACACAGCCATATGGCTTAGCCAGATCAAAAGGACAACTCAGAGTATGCTATTCTGTTCTTCTGAAATAGACTACATTTTCTTCATATCATGTTTCTTTAAACCTGTTTAAAAAATTTTTATTTATTGTGACGGTGTAGGCTATATTAAACTGATTTATTATACTTTTTGATATGTGGAATCCAGGAGATGCTAAATGTATTATGTTAATTACTGTCAATTACCGTGAGACCGGCAGTTATTTGCATGACAATCACCAGCTGACAAAATGTAATGTCATTCAGACAGTTAGACTGGGAGGTAAGATTAGAGACATTATGATAGAAGTTTGGCAGAAGAGGTGGACTGTTTATACCCCCCAAAGAAAGGTATGTTGACAGTAGGTGGTTTATTCATTTAGTCTGTAAACTGTGATTGACTACACACTCCAGCAGAGTAGGTGGTTTATTCATTTAGTCTGTAAACTGTGATTGACTACACACTCCAGCACAGTAGATGGTTTATTAATTTAGTCTGTAAACTGTGATTGACTACACACTCCAGCACAGTAGGTGGTTTATTCATTTAGTCTGTAAACTGTGATTGACTACACACTCCAGCACAGTAGGTGGTTTATTCATTTAGTCTGTAAACTGTGATTGACTACACACTCCAGCACAGTAGGTGGTTTATTAATTTAGTCTGTAAACTGTGATTGACTACACACTCCAGCACAGTAGGTGGTTTATTAATTTAGTCTGTAAACTGTGATTGACTACACACTCCAGCACAGTAGGTGGTTTATTAATTCAGTCTGTAAACTGTGATTGACTACACACTCCAGCACAGTAGGTGGTTTATTCATTCAGTCTGTAAACTGTGATTGACTACACACTCCAGCACAGTAGGTGGTTTATTCATTTAGTCTGTAAACTGTGATTGACTACACACTCCAGCACAGTAGGTGGTTTATTCATTTAGTCTGTAAACTGTGATTGACTACACACTCCAGCAGAGTAGGTGGTTTATTCATTTAGTCTGTAAACTGTGATTGACTACACACTCCAGCACAGTAGGTGGTTTATTCATTTAGTCTGTAAACTGTGATTGACTACACACTCCAGCAGAGTAGGTGGTTTATTCATTTAGTCTGTAAACTGTGATTGACTACACACTCCAGCACAGTAGGTGGTTTATTCATTTAGTCTGTAAACTGTGATTGACTACACACTCCAGCACAGTAGGTGGTTAATTAATTTAGTCTGTAAACTGTGATTGACTACACACTCCAGCACAGTAGGTGGTTTATTCATTTAGTCTGTAAACTGTGATTGACTACACACTCCAGCAGAGTAGGTGGTTTATTCATTTAGTCTGTAAACTGTGATTGACTACACACTCCAGCACAGTAGATGGTTTATTCATTCAGTCTGTAAACTGTGATTGACTACACACTCCAGCAGAGTAGGTGGTTTATTCATTTAGTCTGTAAACTGTGATTGACTACACACTCCAGCACAGTAGGTGGTTTATTCATTTAGTCTGTAAACTGTGATTGACTACACACTCCAGCACAGTAGGTGGTTTATTCATTTAGTCTGTAAACTGTGATTGACTACACACTCCAGCAGAGTAGGTGGTTTATTCATTTAGTCTGTAAACTGTGATTGACTACACACTCCAGCACAGTAGATGGTTTATTCATTCAGTCTGTAAACTGTGATTGACTACAC
This sequence comes from Oncorhynchus mykiss, assembly GCF_013265735.2. Lineage (NCBI taxonomy): Eukaryota > Metazoa > Chordata > Actinopteri > Salmoniformes > Salmonidae > Oncorhynchus > Oncorhynchus mykiss. The sequence goes on along the minus strand of NC_048576.1, from coordinate 153,109 downwards.
ACTCCAGCAGAGTAGGTGGTTTATTCATTTAGTCTGTAAACTGTGATTGACTACACACTCCAGCACAGTAGGTGGTTTATTCATTTAGTCTGTAAACTGTGATTGACTACACACTCCAGCACAGTAGGTGGTTTATTCATTTAGTCTGTAAACTGTGATTGACTACACACTCCAGCAGAGTAGGTGGTTTATTCATTTAGTCTGTAAACTGTGATTGACTACACACTCCAGCACAGTAGGTGGTTTATTAATTTAGTCTGTAAACTGTGATTGACTACACACTCCAGCACAGTAGGTGGTTAATTAATTTAGTCTGTAAACTGTGATTGACTACACACTCCAGCACAGTAGGTGGTTTATTCATTTAGTCTGTAAACTGTGATTGACTACACACTCCAGCACAGTAGGTGGTTTATTCATTTAGTCTGTAAACTGTGATTGACTACACACTCCAGCACAGTAGGTGGTTAATTAATTTAGTCTGTAAACTGTGATTGACTACACACTCCAGCACAGTAGATGGTTTATTCATTTAGTCTGTAAACTGTGATTGACTACACACTCCAGCAGAGTAGGTGGTTTATTCATTTAGTCTGTAAACTGTGATTGACTACACACTCCAGCACAGTAGATGGTGGAATGGTGGAATGCTTTTTTGCCGACCACCATAATTACATAGAAGGAGACGTTTGCGTAGGGATATTGTCATAAGAGACTGGATTATTGTACCAGTGTTGTATGTCCAAACTGAAATAACTAACAAAATGTTTTGTTAAGTTTAGAATTATTTAAGGTAATAGCTGTTTCTTTGTTGAAACTGTCGCTGGGCAGTGATGGTGTAAGCTTCAGTACACAGTTTTCTAGTGTGTCTTTTTCTGCAGATCATTCTACACATCGTTCTGTTTGTGTCTAACAACATTAGACGTCGAACATAGGTATTAGCTAGCCGCCTAGCTAGCTACGTTAGCTAGATAGCTAGCTAGGTTAGGTAACATTTTAACATTTATAGCTAGCTAGCTCCCAGAGCAAAGAAGCTATTCTGTTAGCTGATGTTACCAATAATAGTTTTTCCTGTCAGCAAACACAGTGGTGCTTTCAAGACAACTGGGAACTCGGGGAAAACACGAGGTTAAATCATAATGTTAGTGATCTTCAGGTCGGAAAGTCGGAGCTCAAGAAAGATGCCAGAATTTCCAACTTGGAAATCCTAAATAGCATAAACATTCAAAACGGTTTCTCCCAGTTAGAGCAATTTTGGGGGGGAGTTTCCAGTTTCCAGAGTTTCCAGAGTTTCTGACTTCCCAGTCTTTTAAATGTGGCATATGTCCTAAAACTTATGATGTAAGATACCTACCAAGTTGTTGATTTTCATTAGCTGCTACAACTAAACTAATTTACTATTGTTTATTGTCATTAGCTGCTAAAACTAAACTCATGTACTATTGTTTATTGTCATTAGCTGCTATCGCTACACTCATGTACTATTGTTTATTGTCATTAGCTGCTACAGCAAAACTCATTTACTATTGTTTGTCATTACGTGCTACAGCTAAACGCGTGTACTAATGTTTGTCATTAGGTGCTACAGCTAAACGCGTGTACTAATGTTTGTCATTAGCTGCTACAGCTAAACTAATTTACTAATGTTTGTCATTAGCTGCTACAACTAAACTAATTTACTGTTGTTTGACATTAGCTGCTACTACTAAACTCATTTACTATTGTTTATTGTCATTACCTGCTACAACTTAGCTCATTTACTATTGTTTATTGTCATTACCTGCTACAACTTAGCTCATTTACTATTGTTTATTGTCATTACCTGCTACAACTTAGCTCATTTACTATTGTTTATTGTCATTACCTGTTACAGCTAAACTCATGTACTATTGTTTGTTGTCATTAGCTGCTACAACTGTTCATTGCACCACATAGTATTGTTTTTCCCATATCAGATCTACGACGACTGTATCTCAGAGTGGTTGGGTAATCTCCTTCCTGGTTGGCCCTGTCTGTTGAACAGCGCCACAGTGTCTCCCAACTCCTCTGTCTCAGTCCCCAGTAATTATGCTGCAATAGCTTATGCAATAGCCCATTTGCTAGGGTTAGCTTTACTTATATGGTGTACTGTGTTTTCTTAAGCATTCTCCCACTAATCACCCCCCCCCCCCCCCGCATATATATTTGTATCTTTATTTCAGTGGGAGCTCCCTCCTCTCTTCCCATCCACCCACCCTCCCACCACTAAACCACCCTCTGTCTCTCTGTCTCTCTGTCTCTGTCTCTCCCATTCTGGACGACCTGAGACCCTGGTCGTGCTGCTGGTCCAAATAGTGAACACTCCTCAATTAGCATGTTGGACATGAATCAACAAAGTTTTCGATGTAATTATGATACATTTTCTAATTTGATAATAACAGCTTCTACAGATCATGGCAATGTGATTGACTGAATCTTTAAACGTGTCTGTAGACTTTATGGAGGTTACAGGGGTGATGCTGTTGCCCATCAGATTTCATATTGTGCCAATATGTCAAGGTTCTCAAATAGGAAGATGGTGCTTTACAGAATGTCATGTTCAGGACTGTTGATGTTCACAGGACTCTCCTAATGCTATGTTGAATGAGCACCACGGATAAAGGATAAGAAGGAAACAATACAAAGGAGATGATTGTGGACTTCAGGAAACAGAAGACAGAGCCCCCCTTACCCACATCGACGGGACAGTACTGGAGAAGGTGGATGTGAGCAATAACCACACCTTCACCAAGTCATCCAATGTTTCCTTCATCAATAAATGTTATATCTTCTGAAATAAATAGATAATTCATTTCTAACCTTTTTATATGCTAGAGTAATAAACAGGTCTACAAAAGTATAGTTTAGGAATGTTTATTAGATATATATTCAGTCACAAGTCACTTGGATTATTTTGTTGCCTTTTAACATGCTGATACAGTCTCATTCGTGTTAGACTATGATCTGGAAATGTCCACTAGTGAAATTACCACTGTTTCTAACAGTATTTTGCTACTGTCTGATGAGGTAGTGGGCAATATGGAATACATTGGAGTAAGGGAGGATAAATACGTGATCAGAGGGAAAATAAATCAAATATAAACGGAAGGCATCCCTAAAAGACATGCACCATGGCAGGGAATAAGCAGGTAAATATAGAGCCGATCAATTTCAACAGAAACAGTGCAGAGAAATGACATTACTTAAGATAACATTAGATAATAGATACATGTGTTAGCTGGACAAGGTTAGCAAGCTGCTTTCAAAACATTGGACCAATGAGATCACAGATTGCTAGATAGCTAACCAGTGAAGTCTATGGAAAAAGCTAGCTAGCTAGCATCAGCGTTGTAGAGGTTATACAATGTTGAAAATCTTTTTATTCAAAATGTTCACATTGTTGTAGCTTTTAAATTCTGTGAATATAGTTTAATGATTTTTAAGAATTTATAACCTATTTAATGAGCTCTCCTCCCTGTTGGCTCTCTCTCTCTCTCTCTCTCTCTCTCTCTCTCTCTCTCTCTCTCTCTCTCTCTCTCTCTCTCTCTCTCTCAACAGCCACCCCAAACCACTCTCTGTTTTTACTTATTTTCATCTCATTTGCATTTAATTTCTGTTTCTCCCCAAGGCTCCAGCGTGTCAACACCAGCCCCGGATACGATACGTGACCATGTACACTTCACCATTAGAATCTGTTCTCTTCTCACACAAACACTTTGTGACATCAAATAATATTATTAATGTAAAAGGCAGCATAATTTGACTGGACAGTTTTATAGGGAACCATTCCGTCTGTATGTGGTAGTGTGTGTTGATGGCATGTAGTGGTAGTGTGTGATGATTGTGTGTGTGTCTGGTGATGATGTGTAGTGGTAGTGTGTGTGTGTTGATGGCGTGTAGTGGTAGTGTGTAGTGATGGTGTGTCTGGTGGTAGTGTGTAGTGATGGCGTGTAGTGGTAGTGTGTGTGTGTTGATGGCGTGTAGTGGTAGTGTGTAGTGATGGTGTGTCTGGTGGTAGTGTGTAGTGATGGCGTGTAGTGGTAGTGTGTGTGTGTTGATGGCGTGTAGTGGGAGTGTGTGTGTGTTGATGGCGTGTAGTGTGTGTGTGTGTGTTGATGGCGTGTAGTGGTAGTGTGTGTGTGTGTGTTGATGGCGTGTGGTGGTAGTGTGTGTGTGTTGATGGCGTGTAGTGGTAGTGTGTGTGGTGATGGTGTGTAGTGGTAGTGTGTGTGTTGATGGTGTGTAGTGATGGTGTGTAGTGGTAGTGTGTGTGTTGATGGTGTGTAGTGGTAGTGTGTGTGTGTTGATGGCGTGTAGTGGTAGTGTGTGTGTGTTGATGGTGTGTAGTGGTAGTGTGTGTGGTGATGGTGTGTAGTGGTAGTGTGTGTGTTGATGGTGTGTAGTGATGGTGTGTAGTGGTAGTGTGTGTGTGTTGATGGCGTGTAGTGGTAGTGTGTGTGTGTGTTGATGGCGTGTAGTGGTAGTGTGTGTGTGTTGATGGCGTGTAGTGGTAGTGTGTAGTGATGGTGTGTCTGGTGGTAGTGTGTAGTGATGGCGTGTAGTGGGAGTGTGTGTGTGTTGATGGCGTGTAGTGTGTGTGTGTGTGTTGATGGCGTGTAGTGGGAGTGTGTGTGTGTTGATGGCGTGTAGTGTGTGTGTGTGTGTTGATGGCGTGTAGTGGTAGTGTGTGTGTGTGTTGATGGCGTGTGGTGGTAGTGTGTGTGTGTGTGTTGATGGCGTGTAGTGGTAGTGTGTGTGTGTTGATGGCGTGTAGTGGTAGTGTGTGTGTGTGTTGATGGCGTGTAGTGGTAGTGTGTGTGTGTTGATGGTGTGTAGTGGTAGTGTGTGTGTTGATGGTGTGTAGTGATGGTGTGTGTGGTGATGGTGTGTAGTGGTAGTGTGTGTGTTGATGGTGTGTAGTGGTAGTGTGTGTGTGTTGATGGTGTGTAGTGGTAGTGTGTGTGTTGATGGTGTGTAGTGGTAGTGTGTGTGGTGATGGTGTGTAGTGGTAGTGTGTGTGTTGATGGTGTGTAGTGATGGTGTGTAGTGGTAGTGTGTGTGTTGATGGTGTGTAGTGGTAGTGTGTGTGTTGATGGTGTGTAGTGTGTGGTGATGGTGTGTAGTGGTAGTGTGTGTTGATGGTGTGTAGTGTGTGTTGATGGTGTGTAGTGTGTGATGATGGTGTGTAGTGGTAGTGTGCGATGATGGTGTGTAGTGGTAGTGTGCATGTCTGGTGATGGTGTGTAGTGGTAGTGTGTGGTGATGGTGTGTAGTGGTGGTGTGTGTGTGTCTGGTGATGGTGTGTAGTGGTAGTGTGTGGTGATGGTGTGTAGTGGTAGTGTGTGGTGATGGTGTGTAGTGGTAGTGTGTGGTGATGGTGTGTATTGGTAGTGTGTGGTGATGGTGTGTAGTGGTAGTGTGTGGTGATGGAGTGTAGTGGTAGTGTGTGGTGATGACGTGTAGTGGTAGTGTGTGTGTGTTGATGGCGTGTAGTGGTAGTGTGTGGTGATGGAGTGTAGTGGTAGTTTGTGGTGATGGCGTGTAGTGGTAGTGTGTGTGTGTTGATGGCGTGTAGTGGTAGTGTGTGGTGATGGCGTGTAGTGGTAGTGTGTGGTGATGGCGTGTAGTGGTAGTGTGTGGTGATGGCGTGTAGTGGTAGTGTGTGTGGTGAAGGTGTGTAGTGGTAGTGTGTGTGGTGAAGGCGTGTAGTGGTAGTGTGTGTGGTGAAGGCGTGTAGTGGTAGTGTGTGTGGTGAAGGCATGTAGTGCTAGTGTGTGTGGTGAAGGCGTGTAGTGGTAGTGTGTGGTGATGGCTTGTAGTGGTAGTGTGTGGTGATGGCGTGTAGTGGTAGTGTGTGGTGATGGCGTGTAGTGGTAGTGTGTGGTGATGGTGTGTAGTGGTAGTGTGTGGTGATGGTGTGTAGTGGTAGTGTGTGGTGATGGTGTGTAGTGGTAGTGTGTGGTGATGGTGTGTAGTGGTAGTGTGTGGTGATGGTATGTAGTGGTAGTGTGTGGTGATGGTGTGTAGTGGTCGTGTGTGGTGATGGTGTGTAGTGGTAGTGTGTGTGTGTTGATGGTGTGTAGTGGTAGTGTGTGTGGTGATGGTGTATAGTGGTAGTGTGTGTGTTGATGGTGTGTAGTGGTAGTGTGTGGTGATGGTGTGTAGTGGTAGTGTGTGTGTTGATGGTGTGTAGTGGTTTTGTGTGTGTTAATGGTGTGTAGTGTGTGGTGATGGTGTGTAGTGGTAGTGTGTGTTGATGGTGTGTAGTGGTAGTGTGTGTGTGTGTTGATGGCGTGTAGTGGTAGTGTGTGTGTGTTGATGGTGTGTAGTGGTAGTGTGTGTGGTGATGGTGTATAGTGGTAGTGTGTGTGTTGATGGTGTGTAGTGGTAGTGTGTGGTGATGGTGTGTAGTGGTAGTGTGTGGTGATGGTGTGTAGTGGTACTGTGTGGGGATGGTGATGGTGTTTAGTGGTTGTGTGTGGTGATGGTGTGTAGTGGTAGTGTGTGGTGATGGTGTGTAGTGGTAGTGTGTGGTGATGGTGATGGTGTGTAGTTGTAGTGTGTGGTGATGGTGTGTCGTGGTAGTGTGTGGTGATGGTGATGGTGTGTATTGGTAGTGGGTGGTGATGGTGTGTAGTGGTAGTGTGTGGTGATTGTGATGGTAGGTATTGGTAGTGTGTGGTTATGGTGTGTAGTGGTAGTGTGTGTGTCTGGTGATGGTGTGTAGTGGTAGTGTGTGTGTGTTGTTGGTGTGTAGTGGTAGTGTGTGGTGATGGCGTGTAGTGGTAGTGTGTGTGGTGATGGTGTGTAGTGGTAGTGTGTGTGGTGATGGTGTGTAGTGGTAGTGTGTGGTGATGGTGTGTAGTGGTAGTGTCTGGTGATGGTGTGTAGTGGTAGTTTGTGGTGATGGTGATTGTGTGTAGTTGTAGTGTGTGGTGATGGTGTGTAGTGGAAGTGTGTGTTAATGGTGTGTGGTGATGGTGTGTAGTGGTAGTGTGTGTTAATGGTGTGTGGTGATGGTGTGTAGTGTATGGTGATGGTGTGTAGTTGTAGTGTGTGGTGATGGTGTGTAGTGGTAGTGTGTGTGTCTGGTGATGGTGTGTAGTGGTAGTGTGTGTGGTGATGGTGTGTAGTGTGTGGTGATGGTGTGTTTTGGTAGTGTGTGTTGATGGCATGTAGTTGTAGTGTGTGGTGATGGTGATGGTGTGTAGTGTTAGTGTGTGTGTGGTGATGGTGTGTAATGGTAGTGTGTGGTGATGGTGTATAGTGGTAGTGTGTTGTGATGGTGTGTAGTCGTAGTGTGTGGTGATGGTGTGTAGTGGTAGTGTGTGTGTGTTGATGGTGTGTAGTGGTAGTGTGTGGTGATGGTGTGTAGTGGTAGTGTGTGGTGATGGTGATGGTGTGTAGTGGTAGTGTCTGGTGATGGTGTATAGTGTGTGTTGATGGTGTGTAGTGTTAGTGTGTGGTGATTGTGTGTAGTGGTAGTGTGTGTGTGGTGATGGTGTGTAGTGGTAGTGTGTGATGATGGTGTGTAGTGGTAGTGTGTTGTGATGGTGTGTAGTGGTAGTGTCTGGTGATGGTGTGTAGTGTGTGGTGATGGTGTGTAGTGTTTGGTGATGGTGTGTAGTGGTAGTGTGTGGTGATGGTGTGTAGTGGTAGTGTGTGTGTGTTGATGGTGTGTAGTGGTAGTGTGTGGTGATGGTGTGTAGTGGTAGTGTCTGGTGATGGTGTGTAGTGGTAGTGTGTGGTGATGGTGTGTAGTGTTTGGTGATGGTGTGTAGTGGTAGTGTGTGGTGATGGTGTGTAGTGGTAGTGTGTGTGCCTGGTGATGGTGTGTAGTGGTAGTGTGTGGTGATGGTGTGTAGTGGTAGTGTGTGGTGATGGTGATGGTGTGTAGTGGTAGTGTGTGGTGATGGTGATGGTGTGTAGTTGTAGTGTTTTGTGATGGTGTGTAGTTGTAGTGTGTGGTGATGGTGTGTAGTGGTAGTGTGTGGTGATGGTGTGTAGTGGTACTGTGTGGGGATGGTGATGGTGTTTAGTGGTTGTGTGTGGTGATGGTGTGTAGTGGTAGTGTGTGGTGATGGTGTGTAGTGGTAGTGTGTGGTGATGGTGATGGTGTGTAGTTGTAGTGTGTGGTGATGGTGTGTCGTGGTAGTGTGTGGTGATGGTGATGGTGTGTATTGGTAGTGGGTGGTGATGGTGTGTAGTGGTAGTGTGTGGTGATTGTGATGGTGTGTATTGGTAGTGTGTGGTGATTGTGATGGTGTGTATTGGTAGTGTGTGGTTATGGTGTGTAGTGAAAGTGTGTGTGTCTGGTGATGGTGTGTAGTGGTAGTGTGTGTGTGTTGTTGGTGTGTAGTGGTAGTGTGTGGTGATGGCGTGTAGTGGTAGTGTGTGTGGTGATGGTGTGTAGTGGTAGTGTGTGTGGTGATGGTGTGTAGTGGTAGTGTGTGGTGATGGTGTGTAGTGGTAGTGTCTGGTGATGGTGTGTAGTGGTAGTTTGTGGTGATGGTGATTGTGTGTAGTTGTAGTGTGTGGTGATGGTGTGTAGTGGAAGTGTGTGTTAATGGTGTGTGGTGATGGTGTGTAGTGGTAGTGTGTGTTAATGGTGTGTGGTGATGGTGTGTAGTGTATGGTGATGGTGTGTAGTTGTAGTGTGTGGTGATGGTGTGTAGTGGTAGTGTGTGTGTCTGGTGATGGTGTGTAGCGGTAGTGTGTGTGGTGATGGTGTGTAGTGTGTGGTGATGGTGTGTTTTGGTAGTGTGTGTTGATGGCATGTAGTTGTAGTGTGTGGTGATGGTGATGGTGTGTAGTGTTAGTGTGTGTGTGGTGATGGTGTGTAATGGTAGTGTGTGGTGATGGTGTGTAGTGGTAGTGTGTTGTGATGGTGTGTAGTCGTAGTGTGTGGTGATGGTGTGTAGTGGTAGTGTGTGTGTGTTGATGGTGTGTAGTGGTAGTGTGTGGTGATGGTGTGTAGTGGTAGTGTGTGGTGATGGTGATGGTGTGTAGTGGTAGTGTCTGGTGATGGTGTATAGTGTGTGTTGATGGTGTGTAGTGTTAGTGTGTGGTGATTGTGTGTAGTGGTAGTGTGTGTGTGGTGATGGTGTGTAGTGGTAGTGTGTGATGATGGTGTGTAGTGGTAGTGTGTTGTGATGGTGTGTAGTGGTAGTGTCTGGTGATGGTGTGTAGTGTGTGGTGATGGTGTGTAGTGTTTGGTGATGGTGTGTAGTGGTAGTGTGTGGTGATAGTGTGTGTGTGTTGATGGTGTGTAGTGGTAGTGTGTGGTGATGGTGTGTAGTGGTAGTGTCTGGTGATGGTGTGTAGTGTTAGTGTGTGGTGCTGGTGTGTAGTGTTTGGTGATGGTGTGTAGTGGTAGTGTGTGGTGATGGTGTGTAGTGGTAGTGTGTGTGCCTGGTGATGGTGTGTAGTGGTAGTGTGTGGTGATGGTGTGTAGTGGTAGTGTGTGGTGATGGTGATGGTGTGTAGTGGTAGTGTGTGGTGATGGTGATGGTGTGTAGTTGTAGTGTTTTGTGATGGTGTGTAGTTGTAGTGTGTGGTGATGGTGTGTAGTGGTAGTGTGTGGTGATGGTGTGTAGTGGTACTGTGTGGGGATGGTGATGGTGTGTAGTGGTTGTGTGTGGTGATGGTGTGTAGTGGTAGTGTGTGGTGATGGTGTGTAGTGGTAGTGTGTGGTGATTGTGATGGTGTGTATTGGTAGTGTGTGGTTATGGTGTGTAGTGAAAGTGTGTGTGTCTGGTGATGGTGTGTAGTGGTAGTGTGTGTGTGTTGTTGGTGTGTAGTGGTAGTGTGTGGTGATGGCGTGTAGTGGTAGTGTGTGTGGTGATGGTGTGTAGTGGTAGTGTGTGTGGTGATGGTGTGTAGTGGTAGTGTGTGGTGATGGTGTGTAGTGGTAGTGTCTGGTGATGGTGTGTAGTGGTAGTTTGTGGTGATGGTGATTGTGTGTAGTTGTAGTGTGTGGTGATGGTGTGTAGTGGAAGTGTGTGTTAATGGTGTGTGGTGATGGTGTGTAGTGGTAGTGTGTGTTAATGGTGTGTGGTGATGGTGTGTAGTGTATGGTGATGGTGTGTAGTTGTAGTGTGTGGTGATGGTGTGTAGTGGTAGTGTGTGTGTCTGGTGATGGTGTGTAGTGGTAGTGTGTGTGGTGATGGTGTGTAGTGTGTGGTGATGGTGTGTTTTGGTAGTGTGTGTTGATGGCATGTAGTTGTAGTGTGTGGTGATGGTGATGGTGTGTAGTGTTAGTGTGTGTGTGGTGATGGTGTGTAATGGTAGTGTGTGGTGATGGTGTGTAGCGGTAGTGTGTTGTGATGGTGTGTAGTCGTAGTGTGTGGTGATGGTGTGTAGTGGTAGTGTGTGTGTGTTGATGGTGTGTAGTGGTAGTGTGTGGTGATGGTGTGTAGTGGTAGTGTGTGGTGATGGTGATGGTGTGTAGTGGTAGTGTCTGGTGATGGTGTATAGTGTGTGTTGATGGTGTGTAGTGTTAGTGTGTGGTGATTGTGTGTAGTGGTAGTGTGTGTGTGGTGATGGTGTGTAGTGGTAGTGTGTGATGATGGTGTGTAGTGGTAGTGTGTTGTGATGGTGTGTAGTGGTAGTGTCTGGTGATGGTGTGTAGTGTGTGGTGATGGTGTGTAGTGTTTGGTGATGGTGTGTAGTGGTAGTGTGTGGTGATAGTGTGTGTGTGTTGATGGTGTGTAGTGGTAGTGTGTGGTGATGGTGTGTAGTGGTAGTGTCTGGTGATGGTGTGTAGTGTTAGTGTGTGGTGCTGGTGTGTAGTGTTTGGTGATGGTGTGTAGTGGTAGTGTGTGGTGATGGTGTGTAGTGGTAGTGTGTGTGCCTGGTGATGGTGTGTAGTGGTAGTGTGTGGTGATGGTGTGTAGTGGTAGTGTGTGGTGATGGTGATGGTGTGTAGTGGTAGTGTGTGGTGATGGTGATGGTGTGTAGTTGTAGTGTTTTGTGATGGTGTGTAGTTGTAGTGTGTGGTGATGGTGTGTAGTGGTAGTGTGTGGTGATGGTGTGTAGTGGTAGTGTGTGGTGATGGTGATGGTGTGTAGTTGTAGTGTGTGGTGATGGTGTGTCGTGGTAGTGTGTGGTGATGGTGATGGTGTGTATTGGTAGTGGGTGGTGATGGTGTGTAGTGGTAGTGTGTGGTGATTGTGATGGTGTGTATTGGTAGTGTGTGGTGGTAGTGTGTGTGTGTTGATGGTGTGTAGTGGTAGTGTGTGGTGATGGTGTGTAGTGGTAGTGTCTGGTGATGGTGTGTAGTGTTAGTGTGTGGTGATGGTGTGTAGTGGTAGTGTGTGTGTTGATGGTGTGTAGTGGTAGTGTGTGTGTGTGTTGATGGCGTGTAGTGGTAGTGTGTGTGTGTTGATGGTGTGTAGTGGTAGTGTGTGTGGTGATGGTGTATAGTGGTAGTGTGTGTGTTGATGGTGTGTAGTGGTAGTGTGTGGTGATGGTGTGTAGTGGTAGTGTGTGTGTTGATGGTGTGTAGTGGTTTGTGTGTGTTGATGGTGTGTAGTGTGTGGTGATGGTGTGTAGTGGTAGTGTGTGTTGATGGTGTGTAGTGTGTGTTGATTGTGTGTAGTGTGTGTTGACGGTGTGTAGTGGTAGTGTGTGTTAATGGCGTGTAGTGGTAGTGTGCGTGTATGGTGATGGTGTGTAGTGGTAGTGTATGTGTGGTGATTGTGTGTAGTGGTAGTGTGTGATGATGGTGTGTAGTGGTAGTGTGCGATGATGGGGTGTAGTGGTAGTGTGCATGTCTGGTGATGGTGTGTAGTGGTAGTGTGTGGTGATGGTGTGTAGTGGTGGTGTGTGTGTGTCTGGTCATGGTGTGTAGTGGTAGTGTGTGGTGATGGTGTGTAGTGGTAGTGTGTGGTGATGGTGTGTAGTGGTAGTGTGTGTGGTTATGGTGTGTAGTGGTAGTGTGTGTGGTGATGGTGTGTAGTGGTAGTGTGTGGTGATGGTGTGTAGTGGTAGTGTGTGGTGATGGCGTGAAGTGGTAGTGTGTGGTGATGGTGTGTAGTGGAAGTGTGTGTTGATGGTGTGTAATGGTAGTGTGTGGTGATGGTGTGTAGTGGTAGTGTGTGTGGTGATGGTGTGTAGTGGTAGTGTGTGTGTTGATGGTGTGTAGTGTGTGGTGATGGTGTGTATTGGTAGTGTTTGTGGTGACGTTGTGTAGTTGTAGTGTGTGGTGATGGTGTGTAGTGGTAGTGTGTGTGTCTGGTGATGGTGTGTAGTGGTAGTGTGTGTTGATGGTGTATAGTGTGTGTTGATGGTGTGTAGTGGTAGTGTGTGTTAATGGCGTGTAGTGGTAGTGTGTGGTGATTGTGTGTAGTGGTAGTGTGTGTGTGTGTGTGGTGATGGTGTGTAGTGGTAGTGTGTGATGATGGTGTGTAGTGGTAGTGTGTGGTGATGGTGTGTAGTGGTAGTGTCTGGTGATGGTGTGTAGTGGTAGTTTGTGGTGATGGTGTGTAGTGTTTGGTGATGGTGTGTAGTGGTAGTGTGTGGTGATGGTGTGTAGTGGTAGTGTGTGTGTGTTGATGGTGTGTAGTGGTAGTGTGTGGTGATGGTGTGTAGTGGTAGTGTCTGGTGATGGTGTGTAGTGGTAGTGTGTGGTGATGGTGTGTAGTGTTTGGTGATGGTGTGTAGTGGTAGTGTGTGGTGATGGTGTGTAGTGGTAGTGTGTGTGCCTGGTGATGGTGTGTAGTGGTAGTGTGTGGTGATGGTGTGTAGTGGTAGTGTGTGGTGATGGTGATGGTGTGTAGTGGTAGTGTGTGGTGATGGTGATGGTGTGTAGTTGTAGTGTTTTGTGATGGTGTGTAGTTGTAGTGTGTGGTGATGGTGTGTAGTGGTAGTGTGTGGTGATGGTGTGTAGTGGTACTGTGTGGGGATGGTGATGGTGTTTAGTGGTTGTGTGTGGTGATGGTGTGTAGTGGTAGTGTGTGGTGATGGTGTGTAGTGGTAGTGTGTGGTGATGGTGATGGTGTGTAGTTGTAGTGTGTGGTGATGGTGTGTCGTGGTAGTGTGTGGTGATGGTGATGGTGTGTATTGGTAGTGGGTGGTGATGGTGTGTAGTGGTAGTGTGTGGTGATTGTGATGGTGTGTATTGGTAGTGTGTGGTTATGGTGTGTAGTGGTAGTGTGTGTGTCTGGTGATGGTGTGTAGTGGTAGTGTGTGTGTGTTGTTTGTGTTTAGTGGTAGTGTGTGGTGATGGCGTGTAGTGGTAGTGTGTGTGGTGATGGTGTGTAGTGGTAGTGTGTGTGGTGATGGTGTGTAGTGGTAGTGTGTGGTGATGGTGTGTAGTGGTAGTGTCTGGTGATGGTGTGTATGGTAGTTTGTGGTGATGGTGATTGTGTGTAGTTGTAGTGTGTGGTGATGGTGTGTAGTGGAAGTGTGTGTTAATGGTGTGTGGTGATGGTGTGTAGTGGTAGTGTGTGTTAATGGTGTGTGGTGATGGTGTGTAGTGTATGGTGATGGTGTGTAGTTGTAGTGCGTGGTGATGGTGTGTAGTGGTAGTGTGTGTGTCTGGTGATGGTGTGTAGTGGTAGTGTGTGTGGTGATGGTGTGTAGTGTGTGGTGATGGTGTGTTTTGGTAGTGTGTGTTGATGGCATGTAGTTGTAGTGTGTGGTGATGGTGTGTAGTGGAAGTGTGTGGTGATGGTGATGGTGTGTAGTGTTAGTGTGTGTGTGGTGATGGTGTGTAATGGTAGTGTGTGGTGATGGTGTGTAGTGGTAGTGTGTTGTGATGGTGTGTAGTTGTAGTGTGTGGTGATGGTGTGTAGTGGTAGTGTGTGTGTGTTGATGGTGTGTAGTGGTAGTGTGTGGTGATGGTGTGTAGTGGTAGTGTGTGGTGATGGTGATGGTGTGTAGTGGTAGTGTCTGGTGATGGTGTATAGTGTGTGTTGATGGTGTGTAGTGTTAGTGTGTGGTGATTGTGTGTAGTGGTAGTGTGTGTGTGTGTGTGTGTGGTGATGGTGTGTAGTGGTAGTGTGTGATGATGGTGTGTAGTGGTAGTGTGTTGTGATGGTGTGTAGTGGTAGTGTCTGGTGATGGTGTGTAGTGTGTGGTGATGGTGTGTAGTGTTTGGTGATGGTGTGTAGTGGTAGTGTTTGGTGGTAGTGTGTGTGTGTGTTGATGGTGTGTAGTGGTAGTGTGTGGTGATGGTGTGTAGTGGTAGTGTCTGGTGATGGTGTGTAGTGTTAGTGTGTGGTGCTGGCGTGTAGTGTCTGGTGATGGTGTGTAGTGGTAGTGTGTGGTGATGGTGTGTAGTGGTAGTGTGTGTGCCTGGTGATGGTGTGTAGTGGTAGTGTGTGGTGATGGTGTGTAGTGGTAGTGTGTGGTGATGGTGATGGTGTGTAGTGGTAGTGTGTGGTGATGGTGATGGTGTGTAGTTGTAGTGTTTTGTGATGGTGTGTAGTTGTAGTGTGTGGTGATGGTGTGTAGTGGTAGTGTGTGGTGATGGTGTGTAGTGGTACTGTGTGGGGATGGTGATGGTGTGTAGTGGTTGTGTGTGGTGATGGTGTGTAGTGGTAGTGTGTGTTGATGGTGTGTAGTGGTAGTGTGTGGTGAATGTGATGGTGTGTAGTTGTAGTGTGTGGTGATGGTGTGTCGTTGTAGTGTGTGGTGATGGTGATGGTGTGTATTGGTAGTGGGTGGTGATGGTGTGTAGTGGTAGTGTGTGGTGATTGTGATGGTGTGTATTGGCAGTGTGTGGTGATGGTGTGTAGTGGTAGTGTGTGTGTCTGGTGATGGTGTGTAGTGGTAGTGTGTGTGTGTTGATGGTGTGTAGTGGTAGTGTGTGGTGATGGCGTGTAGTGGTAGTGTGTGTGGTGATGGTGTGTAGTGGTACTGTGTGGGGATGGTGATGGTGTGTAGTGGTTGTGTGTGGTGATGGTGTGTAGTGGTAGTGTGTGGTGTGGTGATGGTGTGTAGTGGTAGTGTGTGTGTCTGGTGATGGTGTGTAGTGGTAGTGTGTGGTGATGGTGTGTTGTGGTAGTGTGTGGTGATGGTGATGGTGTGTAGTGGTAGTGTGTGGTGATGGTGATGGTGTGTAGTTGTAGTGTTTTGTGATGGTGTGTAGTTGTAGTGTGTGGTGATGGTGTGTAGTGGTAGTGTGTGGTGATGGTGTGTAGTGGTACTGTGTGGGGATGGTGATGGTGTGTAGTGGTTGTGTGTGGTGATGGTGTGTAGTGGTAGTGTGTGGTGATGGTGTGTAGTGGTAGTGTGTGGTGAATGTGATGGTGTGTAGTTGTAGTGTGTGGTGATGGTGTGTCGTTGTAGTGTGTGGTGATGGTGATGGTGTGTATTGGTAGTGTGTGGTGATGGTGTGTAGTGGTAGTGTGTGGTGATTGTGATGGTGTGTATTGGCAGTGTGTGGTGATGGTGTGTAGTGGTAGTGTGTGTGTCTGGTGATGGTGTGTAGTGGTAGTGTGTGTGTGTTGATGGTGTGTAGTGGTAGTGTGTGGTGATGGCGTGTTGTGGTAGTGTGTGTGGTGATGGTGTGTAGTGGTAGTGTGTGTGGTGATGGTGTGTAGTGGTAGTGTGTGGTGATGGTGTGTAGTGGTAGTGTCTGGTGATGGTGTGTAGTGGTAGTGTGTGGTGATGGTGATTGTGTGTAGTTGTAGTGTGTGGTGATGGTGTGTAGTGGTAGTGTGTGTTAATGGTGTGTGGTGATGGTGTGTAGTGGAAGTGTGTGTTAATGGTGTGTGGTGATGGTGTGTAGTGGTAGTGTGTGTTAATGGTGTGTGGTGATGGTGTGTAGT
This sequence comes from Oncorhynchus mykiss, assembly GCF_013265735.2. Taxonomy (NCBI): domain Eukaryota; kingdom Metazoa; phylum Chordata; class Actinopteri; order Salmoniformes; family Salmonidae; genus Oncorhynchus; species Oncorhynchus mykiss. Next base: position 137,315 of record NC_048576.1, on the reverse strand, counting down.
GATTGGTGATGGTGTTTAGTGGTAGTTTGTGGTGATGGTGTGTAGTGGTAGTGTGTGGTGATGGTGTGTAGTGGTAGTGTGTGGTGATGGTGATGGTTTGTAGTGGTAGTGTGTGTTGATGGTGTGTAGTGGTAGTGTGTGGTGATGATGTGTAGTGGTACTGTGTGGTGATGGTGTGTAGTGGTAGTGTGTGGTGATGGTGATGGTGTGTAGTGGTTGTGTGTGGTGATGGTGTGTAGATGTAGTGTGTGGTGATGGTGTGTCGTTGTAGTGTGTGGTGATGGTGATGGTGTGTTGTGGTAGTGTGTGGTGATGGTGTGTAGTGGTAGTGTGTGGTGATGGTGTGTAGTGGTAGTGTGTGGTGATGGTGATGGTGTGTAGTGGTTGTGTGTGGTGATGGTGTGTAGTTGTAGTGTGTGGTGATGGTGTGTCGTTGTAGTGTGTGGTGATGGTGATGGTGTGTAGTGGTAGTGTGTGGTGATGGTGTGTAGTGGTAGTGTGTGGTGATGGTGTGTAGTGGTAGTGTTTGGTGATGGTGATGGTGTGTAGTGGTAGTGTGTGGTGATGGTGATGGTGTGTAGTGGTACTGTGTGGTGATGGTAATGGTGTGTAGTGGTACTGTGTGGTGATGGTGTGTAGTGAGGTACTTTACTCAATTTAACCTCTAAAAAGTGCATCATTAACCTTTCTTTGTTTGCTCCGTCATTTCTCCTGAAGTAATCTGGGAGCAGATCTGGCATGGGGGCAATGAGAGGATAAAATATGGTGATGGTCCAATGCTGAAAACACACACACACACACACACACACACACACACACACACACACACACACACACACACACACACACAAACGCATACGACTGGAGCCTGTTACACTATCTGTGTGAAGCCAGACCAGACTCACTGTCAGACCAGGGGAGAAATGAATTGAGAAGGAAATTACTTTGAAAAAACCAACTGCCTCTGTTTTAAGAATGAAAACTGTCTTCACAACTATTGGGATACTCTTGGAGGATTTGTGTTTTAAATGCAAACATATTCTCTAGTCTACAGTCAATGTACTTCTCTAGTCTACAGTCAGTCTACTTCTCTAGTCTACTGCTCTAGTTTTCAGTCAGTCTACTGTTCCAGTCTACCGCTCTAGTCTACAGTCAGTCTACTGCTCTAGTCTACAGTCAGTCTACTGCTCTAGTCTAAAGTCAGTCTACTGCTCTAGTCTATAGTCAGTCTACTGTTCCAGTCTACTGCTCTAGTCTATTGCTCCAGTCTACTGTCCCAGTCTACTGCTCTAGTCTACAGTCAGTCTACTGCTCTAGTCTACTGCTCTAGTCTATAGTCAGTCTACTGTTCCAGTCTACTGCTCTAGTCTATAGTCAGTCTACTGTTCCAGCCTACTGCTCTAGTCTATAGTCAGTCTACTGTTCCAGTCTACTGCTCTAGTCTATAGTCAGTCTACTGTTCCAGTCTACTGCTCTAGTCTAGTCTAACCCATTGAGCATGAATAATTTACTGAAATAGTTAACACTAGTTATTTAACGCAAACATAAGAAGTAAATACACTAATATTGAAACTCTCATCTGTATATATTGTTGTCTTCGTATAGGAACACTTGCACACTGTACTTGACAGTATCCCCTGCATGTATTTAGCTTACTGTATGTATCGGCAAATGATGTGTGCATTATCATGAAATAATTCCAATGCATCTGCAACAGGCAAACCCAGACATGTGAGTGCTTTCCTTTTACCATTTTAACCCTAACCCATCCACCTACAGCATTTACCCTGTTTTCCTGACCAGAACATACTTGATCTTTATCCAGGCCTGTCTGTCTGTCCTGTCCTGTCTGTCTGTCTGTCTGTCTGTCTGTCTGTCTGTCTGTCTGTCTGTCTGTCTGTCTGTCTGTCTGTCTGTCTGTCTGGTATTATAACATCCTGTCTGTCCTGTCCTGTCCTGTCCTGTCCTGTCTGTCTGTCTGTCTGTCTGTCTGTCTGTCTGTCTGTCTGTCTGTCTGTCTGTCTGTCTGTCTGTCTGGTATTATAACATCCCTTTTGTCCTCTCCTGGCTCACGTCCAGCGCTGCCCTTTATTGCTGTGAAATTGATTTGACAGACTTGCTTCCTCCCAGTGTCAATGTCACCCCAGACATGATGGTTTTAGGTTATAAAATCAGGGAAAGAGCTCTATTAGACTGAATACTGAGGATGATTATCAAATCACTGCTACCATTAGTCAGAATAGGTTGGAGGTTGGAATAGAACAGACTCAGACTCAGGAGAACTTTAAGTGCCTTTATGACGGGTATTAAGCTGTTTCCTATTGGAGATTGTGTGTGTTGACATGTCAGCCTCAGGAGGCTAAACAAATTTGGCTTGACACCTAAAACCCTCACAAACTTTTACAGATGCACAATTGAGAGCATCCTGTCGGGCTGTATCACCGCCTGGTACGGCAACTGCACGACCCACAACCGCAGGGCTCTCCAGAGGGTGGTGCGGTCTGCAGGAAGGCCAAAAAGATCATCAAGGACTATAACCACACGAGCCACGGCCTGTTCACCCCGCTATCATCGAGAAGGCGAGGTCAGTACAGGTGCATCAAAGCTGGAACAGAGAGACTGAAAAACAGCTTCTATCTCAAGGCCATCAGACTGTTAAATAGCTATCACTAGGCGGCTTCCACCCGGTTATGCTGCCCCATATACATAGACTTGAAATCACTGGCCACTTTAATAATGGAACAGGAGTCTAATATTTTTGCTTTACTCATGTCACGTTCTGACCATAGTTCTTTTGTGTTTTACTTGTTTTAGTGTTGGTCAGGACGTGAGCTGCGTGTGCATTCTATGTTGTATGTCTGGTTTGTCTATTTCTATGTTTGGCCTGATATGGTTCTCAATCAGAGGCAGGTGTTAGTCATTGTCTCTGATTGGGAACCATATTTATGTAGCCTGTTTTGTGTTGGGTTTTGTGGGTGATTGTTTCTTGTCTTTGTGTCTATGCACCAGATAGGACTGTGGTCGGTTTTCACATGTATTGTTTTGTAGTTAGTTCATGTTAAGTGTCTCTTATTAAAGAACATGAACTGTAACCACGCTGCGTTTTGGTCTGCCTCTCCTTCCCAGGAAGAAAGCCGCTACAACTCATCGCATACTGTATGTAGATACTGTATTCTATTCTACTGTATTTTAGTCTATGCCACTCTGACATTACTCACCCTAATATTTGTATATTCCTTAATTCCATTATTTTAGGTTGTGTGAAATTGTGTCTATTGTTGTGAATTGTTAGATATTACTGCAGTGTTGGAGCTAGAAACACAAGCATTTAGTTAGATACTACTGCACTGTTGGAGCTAGAAACACAAGCATTTAGTTAGATACTACTGCAGTGTTGGAGCTAGGAACACAAGCATTTAGTTAGATACTACTGCAGTGTTGGAGCTAGAAACACAAGCATTTAGTTAGATACTACTGCACTGTTGGAGCTAGAAACACAAGCATTTAGTTAGATACTACTGCAGTGTTGGAGCTAGAAACACAAGCATTTCGCCACACCCGCAATAACATCTGCTAAATGTGTACGTGACAAATAAAATGTGATTTAATTCTGTCAGTAGTGTTATAGTGTTACATGTCAGTAGTGTTATAGTGTTACATGTCAGTAGTGTTATAGTGTTACATGTCAGTAGTGTTATAGTGTTACATGTCAGTAGTGTTACATGTCAGTAGTGTTATAGTGTTACATGTCAGTAGTGTTACATGTCAGTAGTGTTATAGTGTTACATGTCAGTAGTGTTTGTGATGTTGTTTGTCAGTCAGATGACTGACGTCGTCAGCCAGTGAGTAGGGTCTGAGTTGACGTGAGGTATGTGGAGCTTTCGTACTTTGTATCTGTATTAAGCCTGTTGATGTTTTTAATGTTATGAATATTTAGACCACACATCGTTAAAACCAGTGGTCGCTGAGGGTAGGACGGCTCATAACAATGGCCGGAAAAGAGCAAATGGAATCAAATCAAATGTTATTTGTCACATGCTCAGAATACAACAGGTATTTCCGGCCTTACAGTGACGTGCTTAAACTTCTTTAGGATCGGTGTCCCTTCCACGGGACGGTTACGCTGACATAGGCTAATGCAATTAGCATGAGGTTGTAAGTAACAAGAACATTTCCCAGGACATAGACATATCTGATATTGGCAGAAAGCTTAAATTTGTGTTTAACAGAAGCACTAATCAAGGTACTATGTGCATGCTATGCATAGATCATAAACAGAGAGTAGCAGTGGTGTAAAGAGAGTCTGGGTAGCCCTTTGATTAGCTGTTCAGGAGTCTTATGGCTTGGGGGTAGAAGCTGTTATTAAGAAACATTTTGGACCCAGAATTGGCACTCTGGTACCGCTTTCCGTGTGGTAGCAGAGAAAACAGTCTATGACTAGGGTGGCTGGAGTCTTTGACAATTTTTAGAGACTTCCTCTGACGCTGCCTGGTATAGAGTTCCTGCATGGCAGGAAGCTTGGCCCCAGTGATGTACTGGGCCGTACACACTACCCTCTGTAGTGCCTTGCGGTCGGAGGCCGAGCAGTTGCCATACCAGGCAGTGATGCAACTAGTCAGGATGCTCTCGATGGTGCAGCTGTAGAACCTTTTGAGGATCTGAGGACCCATGCCAAATCTTTTCAGTCTCCTGAGGGGGAATAGGCTTTGTCGTGCCCTCTTCACAACTGTCTTGGTGTGTTTGGACCATGATTGAAAATGTCAGTGAAGACACTGGCCAATTTGTCAGTGCGTGCTCGTAGTACACGTCCTGGTAAATCCATCTGGCCCTATTCCCCGCTGAATGGCACACATACACAATCCATGTCTCAATTAAACATTCTTCTTTAACCTGTCTCCTCTTGTACACTGATTGAAGTGGATTTAACGAGTAACATCAATAAGGGATAATACCTTTCACCTGGATTCACCTGGTCAGTCTACGTCATGGAAAGAGCAGGTGTTCCTAATGTTTTGTACAGTCAGTAAGTTGACAGAAGAGAAGCTGCATGTATCTATTATAGACAAGTTGCCTACCAAAATATCAGTCTATTCGCGGGTTAGGTTCGGGTGCAGACCTCATATTTTCACTTTATCACATGTAGTTTGGCCGTGGTGGCTGGTTTAGTAGCAATTGCGGGCGGGTGCGGGTGACCAAACAGATGACCCATGCACCACTAATGAGATCCACAATGCTTACTTCACCCATACTCTACCAAGGTTGTCCAGCACACAGCTGTGACCTACTACAGTAGCTATGCTGGCCTATTGTACTGCAAACAATGTGTAGGCAGGTGCCTTACGATTCATACCCTCTTCAATCCATACTCTGCAGAGGAATAATAGACTTTACAGTGTCCTACTATTAAAATAATGTATATATATATTTATCATTAGGCTGTATGTAATTTAAGATATAGGCCTATGGTAAATGCGTATTATTGTAGAGTCATCAACTTTATTGCTAAAATAAATACAAATATACACAACTTTAAGCTCCATATTCATTTGACAGAGGCAATGAACTGCCCATTGATCAGCACAGCAATTGATAAAACAGGACCAAGTGTTTCTGAGTTTATATCAATATTACACAGGTAAGCTAATGGTTACAGAGATCAGGAATTGAGACAAGCTCTATAGACCTCTAAATATGAGTGACTGTGTTCACCACACCACCATATGGTGTTATGTTGGACACCTACTGACCAAAAAGCCTGTTATGAAATAAAATAATAATTCTCAATGACAAGTATTGCTGAAATAAAGGTTTAAGGAAATGCAGGCAGGCACCACATTACTACAATACAAAACAGCTCAATCAATCCTGATGGTCTGGTAAGTAGAAAAGCTAAGCTTTCTTTCATTTAATTAAAAACAGCTTAAAAAGGTAGTGGAATGGGATTCGTGTGGTGTGACGAATCCAGTACTCTCACTTGTATGTGGTACAAATCACATTACTGTGGAAGCACCTCCTCGAAGAGTGTGAATTAGCATGTTTCAGAAGATTTGAATCTTAAGCAACCTGAACACATTGTAGGAAGTATAATAGACCAACATAGCTACTTTCTATTTGTATTTATTCAGGGAAGCCCAATGAGACCAGGGTTTCATTTACAATGGTGCCCCGAGGACAACAATACAACACATTATGAATTATCCACAAATGACAAACTACAGCTTCAAACACCACAAATACAATCCAAACATATTCAACATTAAAGTCCTAAACTGCCCTAGAGGCACCAGAGAGTCGAGATGTAGGGAGTTTGTAGGCTATTCCAAAAATGGGGGGCACTAAAACTGCAGATGTATCTAGATCAGTACGTACTAGTGGCACCTCCAGAGTTAACCATCCCTGTGAAGGTGTTGGGTGTATTGTATATTATTTTATTTTAACAGTGAAGAGAGGTAGGTTGGAAGCTTTTTCAGCAGAGCTTTGTAAACAAAAAGGGAGTAATGAAGTGACCGACTGGACTTTAAAGAGGACCAGCCAACCTTTTGATACAGGATGCAGAGCTACTGTAGTAGATCAAATGTATATGCTGGAAAACCTTGGTAGAACATGGTTGGAGAGGGCATTGTGGTGCTTGTGAATTTCCTCTTCTTTTCGGATTCAGATCAATGTCTACTTCTCACATAAAACATCGTTTTTAGTTTTTAATAGTATTTCATGGATGAGCGACCCTGTTTGGATTGGCTGCTCAACTGACTGAACTGTTCTCACAAATAGACAAACTGAAACTCTTCAGGCTCTGCTGTGAATAATGGAGGCTCCTCACAGCACACAACTCTGACTACTGGCTGGAATAGAACAGTGTAACAGTAGAATATTCTGGAAGAGAACAAAATAACAGAAGATTCTAGAATAGAACAGTAGAATAGAACAGAACAGTAGAACATTCTGGAGTAGAACAGTAGAATAGAACAGAACAGTATAACATTCTTGGAATAGAACAGTATAACATTCTGGAATAGAACAGTAGATTAGAAGAGTAGAACATTCTGGAATAGAAAAGTAGAAGCTCATTCAGTAACCTCTGTAGGGTTAGGCCCAGGCCAGGTGCTGTTTTATCCCTGCTATAAACACTATAACTCATATTGTAGGCTTCACTCAGCAGTTCACTAAAGTTGATCTACATCATACTGGCTGCCTTTTTCTCTCTTGAATAGGAGGATCCACCCCTCACAAGCTAACCTGATACAGATGTGTCTACCATTAGATCCTATCCTCTGTGAATGCAGCCATTCCTAACTCCCCAACATTTTTACTGCCTCTCCTTTATGTAGTCTTCAAATGCATTTTTATTGCTGAGGTAAGTGTTGCATTGGAGCGGATTTGGTCGTCTGAATTCCAGGGCTGGTAGATTGACTCCAGATGGAGGAGTGACACTGGTTAACATCGTAAATCTAGGCATTAAAACCTAGTGGTCCTTCATAAATTAGAGGTAACTATTTTAACACCATTTCTCCCTTTTTACCAAAGATTTATCATAAAAGACTTGAAGTTGTTTAAAGTTGCTAAGCTACACTGCCGCCGCAGTCTTACATCACACATCCTGCTGGTGTATATCATCCACATTACTCCTGTTAAAACCACTTCCTTCCCCCTCCTCCTCCTCCTCCTCCTCCTCCTCACATGTGGGCCAACAAGTGGTGCTCCTGTGACCCGGGATAGCAACAGATCCAGCATCATCTCCCTGGGAGATCCACAGCATCCCAAATTGCACCCTATTCCCTATTTAGTTAACAACTTTTGACCAGAGCCCTATGAACAAGTAGTGCATTATAGTAAATCAGGTTCCTAATGTCCCTGGTCACCTTGCCGTGTTTATAACTGAACTGAATGACATAGTAAATCAGGTTCCTAATGTCCCCGGTCACCTTGCTGTGATTATAACTGAATGACATAGTGAATCAGGTTCCTAATGTCCCTGGTCACCTTGCCGTGATTATAACTGAACTGAATGACATAGTGAATCAGGTTCCTAATGTCCCTGGTCACCTTGCCGTGTTTATAACTGAACTGAATGACATAGTAAATCAGGTTCCTAATGTCCCTGGTCACCTTGCCGTGATTATAACTGAATGACATAGTGAATCAGGTTCCTAATATCCCCGGTCACCTTGCCGTGTTTATAACTGAACTGAATGACATAGTAAATCAGGTTCCTAATGTCCCCGGTCACCTTGCCGTGTTTATAACTGAATGACATAGTAAATCAGGTTCCTAATGTCCCCGGTCACCTTGCCGTGTTTATAACTGAATTACATAGTAAATCAGGTTCCTAATGTCCCTGGTCACCTTGATGTGTTTATAACTGAATGACATAGTGAATCAGGTTCCTAATGTCCCCGGTCACCTTGATGTGTTTATAACTGAATGACATAGTGAATCAGGTTCCTAATGTCCCTGGTCACCTTGCCGTGTTTATAACTGAACTGAATGACATAGTAAATCAGGTTCCTAATGTCCCTGGTCACCTTGATGTGTTTATAACTGAATGACATAGTAAATCAGGTTCCTAATGTCCCTGGTCATCTTGCCGTGATTATAACTGAATGACATAGTGAATCAGGTTCCTAATGTCCCTGGTCACCTTGCCGTGTTTATAACTGAACTGAATGACATAGTGAATCAGGTTCCTAATGTCCCCGGTCACCTTGCCGTGTTTATAACTGAACTGAATGACATAGTAAATCAGGTTCCTAATGTCCCCGGTCACCTTGCCGTGTCTATAACTGAACTGAATGACATAGTGAATCAGGTTCCTAATGTCCCTGGTCACCTTGCCGTGATTATAACTGAACTGAATGAAATAGTGAATCAGGTTCCTAATGTCCCCGGTCACCTTGCCATGTTTATAACTGAACTGAGAGACATAGTGAATCAGGTTCCTAATGTCCCCGGTCACCTTGCCGTGTTTAAAACTGAACTGAATGACATAGTAAATCAGGTTCCTAATGTCCCTGGTCACCTTGATGTGTTTATAACTGAATGACATAGTAAATCAGGTTCCTAATGTCCCTGGTCATCTTGCCGTGATTATAACTGAATGACATAGTGAATCAGGTTCCTAATGTCCCTGGTCACCTTGCCGTGTTTATAACTGAACTGAATGACATAGTGAATCAGGTTCCTAATGTCCCCGGTCACCTTGCCGTGTTTATAACTGAACTGAATGACATAGTAAATCAGGTTCCTAATGTCCCCGGTCACCTTGCCGTGTCTATAACTGAACTGAATGACATAGTGAATCAGGTTCCTAATGTCCCCGGTCACCTTGCCGTGTTTATAACTGAATGACATAGTGAATCAGGTTCCTAATGTCCCTGGTCACCTTGCCATGATTATAACTGAATGACATAGTAAATCAGGTTCCTAATGTCCCTGGTCACCTTGACGTGTTTATAATTGAACTGAATGACATAGTAAATCAGGTTCCTAATGTCCCTGGTCACCTTGCTGTGATTATAACTGAATGACATAGTAAATCAGGTTCCTAATGTCCCCGGTCACCTTGCCGTGATTATAACTGAACTGAATGAAATAGTGAATCAGGTTCCTAATGTCCCTGGTCACCTTGCCGTGATTATAACTGAACTGAATGAAATAGTGAATCAGGTTCCTAATGTCCCCGGTCACCTTGCCATGTTTATAACTGAACTGAGAGACATAGTGAATCAGGTTCCTAATGTCCCCGGTCACCTTTCCGTGTTTAAAACTGAACTGAAAGACTACCGACCAGTAGTACTCACTTCCGTCATCATGAAGTGCTTCAAAATCCAGGTCATCGCAATGATGTTTTTTATATTTGGGTAGTAGATATATGTTCTTCCTTAGATAAATCCATGGGCAAAAACTTTACCTTCAGTACATTAAATAACATCCTAGTTGCTTTAACCAGCAGAATATCTATGTCTAAATTAATCCATGTCTGAAGTCCTGTAGCACAATGCTTTCCATGTCTTCCCTTTCTGGATATCGGGATAAAAATCGGTTTTAAAATATATATGGCAAGGTAAACCATTCCGGATGAAATTAACACATTTACAAAGAGGTAAACTAGGAGTAGCCAATTGAAATCGTATTTCCAGGCACTTGAATTTAGCACCATTCTAAATTGCTTTAGACATGATTCTTCTGCACCCTGTCTGAGCATAGAGATAAATATGGCGTCTCCAATACCCTGGAAGAGGTGGTCTCCACTGATATATCCCTTAAACAATGTAATATGGTGTCTCCTATTGTCCTGGAAGAGGTGGTCTCCACTGATATATCCCTTAAACAATGTAATATGGTGTCTCCTATTGTCCTGGAAGAGGTGGTCTCCACTGATATATCCCTTAAACAATGTAACATGGTGTCTCCTATTGTCCTGGAAGAGGTGGTCTCCACTGATATATCCCTTAAACAATGTAATATGGTCTATTGTCCTGGAAGAAGTGGTCTCCACTGATATATCCCTTAAACAATGTAATATGGTGTCTCCTATTACCCTGGAAGAGGTGGTCTCCACTGATATATCCCTTAAACAATGTAATATGGTCTATTGTCCTGGAAGAGGTGGTCTCCACTGATATATCCCTTAAACAATGTAATATGGTCTATTGTCCTGGAAGAGGTGGTCTCCACTGATATATCCCTTAAACATTGTAATATGGTGTATTGTCCTGGAAGAGGTGATCTCCACATATCTAGCCCTTAAACAATGTAAACAATGCGTTGGTTCTATAATAGCTCACACAATTTCTATTTATTGCAACATTTAAAAACAATGCAACATGGAATGCCCATACTCTAACATTTCACAATAATGATTTTACCTTTATTTAACTAGGCAAGTCAGTTAAGAACAAATTCTTATTTTCAATGACAGCCTAGGAACAATTGGTTAACTGCCTTGTTCAGGGGCAGAAGGACAGATTTTTGCCTTGTCAGCTCGGGGATTCAAACTTGCAACCTTTCGGTTACTGGCCCAACGCTCTAACCACTAGGCTAATGCCCAATCTGGAGGGCGGCCCCAGTGGTCCAAATGTCCAAATCCGTACCCTTACCAATATCATGACAATAATGTTTTGAGAACATTCCAACATTTGAAAGATACATACACATTACCAGACAATGTTCTTCTTCTATTAAGGCCTATGGAGTCCCTTGGGAAACCCAACTACCGAAACATCCAATGATGGCATTTCTAAATAAGGTGGATGGGGACTAAGGGGGAATGGGTCAGGGTTATCTTGGTATGCATTTATTAAAATAAATGATGTTGAAACAACGTTGATTCAATCAATGTGTCCTCCCTGTGATATGCTTAGCCCACTGGGGGAAAGAGCATTCAGCATTCCTGTGGGATCAGAGAGGAGCAGGGGAAAGACAGGGTTAAGCCAGCCAGCCAGCCAGCCAGCCAGCCAGCCAGCCAGCCAGCCAGCCAGCCGAATCTACATGGGCTGGCTATGTTATAAATGACCCTGTTCACAGGTGTTAGGGTTACGGGGCTGGAGTTAATGGGTTAGGGGCTGGGGTTAATGGGTTAGGGGCTGGGGTTAGTGGGGCTGGTGTTAGGGTTAGGGGGGCTAGGGTTAAGGTTAGGGGGCTGGGGTTAGTGGGGCTGTGGTTAAGGTTAGGGGGCTGGGGTTAATGGCTTAGGGACTGGGGTTAGTGGGGCTGGTGTTAGGGTTAGGGGGCTAGGGTTAAGGTTAGGGGGCTGTGGTTAAGGTTAGGGGGCTGTGGTTAAGGTTAGGGGGCTGTGGTTAAGGTTAGGGGGCTGTGGTTAAGGTTAGGGGGCTGTGGTTAAGGTTAGGGGGCTGTGGTTAAGGTTAGGGGGCTGGGGTTAAGGTTAGGGGGCTGGGGTTAATGGCTTATGGGCTGGGGTTAGTGGGGCTGGGGTTAAGGTTAGGGGGACGGGGTTAATGGCTTAGGGGCTGGGGTTAGGGGGCTGGGGTTAAGGTTAGGGGGCTGGGGTTAGGAGGGTTGGGTTAGGAGTGCTGGTGTTAGGGGGCTTGGTTTAGGGTTAGGAGGGCTGGGGTTAGGAGGGTTGGGTTAGGAGTGCTGGTGTTAGGGGGCTTGGTTTAGGGTTAGGAAGGTTGGGTTTAGGAAGACAGGGGTTAGGAATGCTGGGTTTAGGAGGCCCGGGGTTAGGAGGGCCGAGGTTAGGGGGCTGGGTTTAGGAGGGCTGGTTTTAGGAGGGCTGGGTAAGTGGTCTGGGGTTAGGGTTCTGGGGTTAGGAGGGTTGGGATAGGGGTCTGGGGCTAGGAGGGCTGGGGCTAGGAGGGCTGGGGCTAGGAGGGCTGGGGCTAGGAGGCTTGGTTTAGGAGGGCTGGGGTTAGGAGGGCTGGGGTTAGGAGGGATGGGGTTAGGAGGGATGGGGTTAAGAGGCTTGGTTTAGGAGGGTTGGGTTAGGAGGGCTGGTGTTAGGAGGGCTGGTGTTAGGAGGGCTGGTGTTAGGAGGGCTGGGTTTAGGAGGACTGGGTTTAGGAGGGTTGGGGTTAGGAGGGTTGGGGTTAGGAGGGCTGGGGTTAGGAGGGCTGGGTAAGTGGTCTGGGGTTAGGGTTCTGGGGTTAGGAGGGTTGGGTTAGGGGTCTGGGGCTAGGAGGACTGGGTTTAGGAGGACTGGGTTTAGGAGGGCTGGGTTTAGGAGGACTGGGGTTAGGATGACTGGGGTTATGGGGCTGTGGCTGGGTTTAGGAGGGCTGGGGTTAGGAAGGCTGGGTTTAGGAGGGCTGGGGTTAGGAGGCTGGGGTTAGGGGGCTTGGTTTAGGGTTAGGAGGGCTGGGGTTAGGTAGACTGGGGTTAGGAGGGCTGGGGTTAGGAGGCTGGGGTTAGGGGGCTTGGTTTAGGTTTAGGAGGGCTGGGTTTAGGAGGGCTGGGTTTAGGAGGACTGGGTTTAGGAGGACTGGGTTTAGGAGGGCTGGGTTTAGGAGGACTGGGGTTAGGAGTGCTGGGTTTAGTAGGACTGGGTTTAGTAGGACTGGGGTTAGGATGACTGGGGTTAAGAGGACTGGGTTTAGGAGGGCTGGGTTTAGGAGGGCTGGGTTTAGGAGGGCTGGGTTTATGTGGGCTGGGTGTATGTGGGCTGGGGTTAGGGGGCTGGGGTTAGGGTTGGGAGGGCTTGCGTAACGGGGCTGGGTTCATGAGGGCTGGAGTTAGGGGGCTGGAGTTAGGGGGCTGGATTTAGGGGGCTGGTGTTAGGGGGCTGGGGTTAGGGTTGGGAGGGCTGGGGTTACGGGGCTGGGTTTATGAGGGCTGTGGTTATGGGGCTGGGTTTATTAGGGCTGGGGTTAGGGTTAGGGGGGCTGGGGTTAGGGTTAGGGGGGCTGGGTTAGGGTTAGGGGGGCTGGGCTAGGAGGGTTGGGGTTAGTGAGCTGGGGTTAGGGTTAGGAGGGCTGGGTTAGGAGGGTTGGGGTTAGGGTTGGGGTTGGGGTGAGGGGTTGGGATTAGGGGTTGGGTTAGGGGTTAGGGCTTGACATCACATGAAATGTTGAGAAACATCCTCAATAAGATATACAGCAGATCAATGACAGATGCAGAGAGAGGGCTCCATTCATCAAAAGGGAGTAGTTCGCAGTAATAGGAGTGTGTGTGGGAAAATGAAAGTGCACTGGGCTTCAACTGGTTTCCAGGATGTTTTTCACCCCAAATTAGGGAAAGTGCACTAGGCTTCAACTGGTTTCCAGGATGTTTTTCACCCCAAATTAGGGAAAGTGCACTAGGCTTCAACTGGTTTCCACTGCCATGCAGTCCTTTTGACTAGTGGTCTATTTGTCTGTTAAAACTCTAAAGAACAACCTGACCTTTGACATCTGGTGTTGTGGAGGGTCAGGGAGAGAGTTGGAGAGAGTTTGGGGAGCCCAGGTCATTCACCAACCTCCTCCAGTGTGTTAGGTGTTGAGTGGTTTTCACAGACCTGTTCCTGGTTTCCACCGCTCTCCCCTCATGATTTAGGTTACGTACTAACCCAGTCAACAGCTGATGCTTGCTGTCTTTGCCCATACTTCCTCCAAAAAACTCTTCACGTTTATTTCAGTTCCCTCCCTCCATACTGCTGAATCTTTGTCCTCTGGTTCTGTTGATAAATGTGTGCATAAAGCTCTGGTCAAAGGTAGTGCACTATACAGGGAATAGGGTGCCTTTTGGGACACAGTTTGGTAATGAGCTCCACTGTACATTTATGTAATGCTATTGTCTTCTCCTCAGTATTGGCTGTTCTGTAGAGCTGCAAAACCAGGCAGTCAGTCAGTCAGCCAGTCAGTCCTTCATTCTGTGAACCAGTCAGCCAGTCTGTCAGTCAGTCAGTCAGCCATCCAGTCAGCCAGTCAGCCATCCAGTCAGTCAGCAAACCTGCCAGCCAGTCAGCCAGTATGTCAGCAATCCTGCCAGACAGCCAGTCAGCCAATCAGTCAGTCAGAGCCAGTCAGTCAGTCAGTCAGTCAGTCAGTTAGCCAGTCAGAGCCAGTCAGTCAAAGCTATTCAGTCAGTCAGTAAGGCCTCTCCTCAATGTTCCAGCACCAGTCTAGAGCTGTAGCTATCTAGGTTCTGATTGATTCTCCTCCTGTTGACAGTGACACTGGGCTGCTATAACAGATGGCTCAGGTCTGAACTTACAGGCAGCACTCATTCATCAAATAAATACCGGACAACCAATCTATTCCCCGTTTCCTAAATGTGCTCTGGACGCCCTCTGCCATAAGTGAAGATTTATTGAATTTCATATCGGTCCTTTTATCGAATGGGGCTGCAGATGGGGGAAGGAAGGTGTTCCTGATGAGACTAGCTGAACGTAGAAATACCAACCCTGACATTACTGTGTTTTATAGTAAGTGAAGTGAACATGTCTGTTTCTGCATCTCTCCTCATCAATTTTCTAGCCTGGTACTGTAATTTAGTTTTTACTTGCAAGAGGAAATGACAACCATTACTCATAACAGTGAAATGCCGGGAGTGACTCTATCTGTGACTACATTTCAGATTCAGTAGTAATGCTGGAGCTCTATCTGTGACTACATTACAAATTCAGTAGTAATGCTGGAGCTCTATCTGTGACTACATTTCAAACTCAGTAGTAATGCTGGAGCTCTATCTGTGACTACATTTCATATACAGTAGTAATGCTGGAGCTCTATCTGTGACTACATTTCAAACTCAGTAGTAATACTGGAGCTCTATCTGTGACTACATTTCATATACAGTTGTAATGCTGGAGCTCTATCTGTGACTACATTTCATATACAGTTGTAATGCTGGAGCTCTATCTGTGACTACATTTCATATACAGTAGTAATGCTGGAGCTCTATCTGTGACTACATTTCATATACAGTAGTAATGATGGAATCTGGCAGTAAGAGCGACATGTAACCACACTGTAAAGGAACATTCAGACCTCATAAATAATACATGCCAGATGCCCCGAAACAGCATGTTGTCAGTGAGAGCAGCTTTTCACATCCTACCACACGTGTCAGTCAGTGTTGGATTTCCTCTATATGATCTACTCATACATCATGCTGACAGTAGACAGTATCCTCCTCTATATGATCTATTCAGTCATCACGTTGACAGTAGACAGTATCCTCCTCTATATGATCTATTCAGTCATCACGTTGACAGTAGACAGTATCCTCCTCTATATGATCTATTCAGTCATCACGTTGACAGTAGACAGTATCCTCCTCTATATGATCTATTCAGTCATCACATTGACAGTAGACAGTATCCTCCTCTATATGATCTATTCAGTCATCACGTTGACAGTAGACAGTATCCTCCTCTATATGATCTACTCATACATCATGCTGACAGTAGACAGTATCCTCCTCTATATGATCTATTCAGTCATCACGTTGACAGTAGACAGTATCCTCCTCTATATGATCTATTCAGTCATCACGTTGACAGTAGACAGTATCCTCCTCTATATGATCTATTCAGTCATCACGTTGACAGTAGACAGTATCCTCCTCTATATGATCTATTCAGTCATCACGTTGACAGTAGACAGTATCCTCCTCTATATGATCTATTCAGTCATCACGTTGGCAGTAAACGGTATCCTCTGTGATATTCTGCAGTGGTAAATATTAATAGTGGGGGCTTTTGAAGAGGGATCTTCTGACTTGGTCTCATTCAGAATCATGAAATGTAGATATTATACAGGTTCTAGAAATCTCCTCTCATATCCACTGGCACTACCTAGTCTGTATGTTAATCTGATGTTAATCTGGAAAACATGTTGCAGAGATCCATGACATTACCAGAGGACACAGAGCCTCATATAGACAGTTATTCAGGACAGTTATATGACCCAAATGGCTTACAGATGGAAGGATGCAGGGATTGATAGAAGGTTGAAGTGTCATTGAGTTGATTCTGTAGACTGGAGGCAGAGCCTAGAGAGTTAGAATGGAGGCAGCACAGCCAAGAGAGTTAGACTGGAGGCAGCACAGCCAAGAGAGTTAGACTGGAGGCAGCACAGCCAAGAGAGTTAGACTGGAGGCAGCACAGCCAAGAGAGTTAGACTGGAGGCAGCACAGCCAAGAGAGTTAGACTGCAGGCAGCACAGCCAAGAGAGTTAGACTGGAGGCAGCACAGCCAAGAGAGTTAGACTGGAGGCAGCACAGCCAAGAGAGTTAGACTGGAGGCAGCACAGCCAAGAGAGTTAGACTGGAGGCAGCACAGCCAAGAGAGTTAGACTGGAGGCAGCACAGCCAAGAGAGTTAGACTGGAGGCAGCACAGCCAAGAGAGTTAGACTGGAGGCAGCACAGCCAAGAGAGTTAGACTGGAGGCAGCACAGCCAAGAGAGTTAGACTGGAGGCAGCACAGCCAAGAGAGTTAGACTGGAGGCAGCACAGCCAAGAGAGTTAGACTGGAGGCAGCACAGCCAAGAGAGTTAGACTGGAGGCAGCACAGCCAAGAGAGTTAGACTGGAGGCAGCACAGCCAAGAGAGTTAGACTGGAGGCAGCACAGCCAAGAGAGTTAGACTGGAGGCAGCACAGCCAAGAGAGTTAGACTGGAGGCAGCACAGCCAAGAGAGTTAGACTGGAGGCAGCACAGCCAAGAGAGTTAGACTGGAGGCAGCACAGCCAAGAGAGTTAGACTGGAGGCAGCACAGCCAAGAGAGTTAGACTGGAGGCAGCACAGCCAAGAGAGTTAGACTGGAGGCAGCACAGCTAAGAGAGTTAGACTGGAGGGAGAACTGAGTTAGACTGGAGGGAGAACTGAGTTAGACTGGTTGTTGTGGTATTATATAGTCCTGTTGGTTATTGTGGTATTATATAGTCTTATTGGTTATTGTGGTATTATATAGTTGTCATGACGTTGGCCTGGGGGTTAGGTTTATGACAGTCATAAATACCTCTTCCACCCTTTTTCCTCTCTCTACCCTACTGAGGTTACATATGCAAAACCTCTTGGTTAACATATAGATTCTGGGAACGTCAGAATGTGGGGGGAAATTGCGGTGGTACTTAATGCATATGATGTCAGTTCGTTTGTCATCTGAAACATTCTCATCAATGATAAGATGACAAACTCTACAGTGGAAAGTCTACACATCAGAGTTATCGGATTCACATGGAATTGTTGTTCAATTTAAATGTTTGAATAGGAAATTATTTGTGATGGGATGAAATGTGATTTTAGCTTCTAAAATGAGAGATTTTGATTTTCATAAGATAGGGCTGCTCAATCAGTGGCCCGCCCTGTGAAGGGACATGGGCTATAAAACTTTTCAAACACGCCCTCCTCTCCCTTCCTATATAAGCCCTTGACGACAACATAACTTCCTGTTCCGGGGAGGAAGGACAACGGTCCGATGTCAGAATGGTTCAGATAATAACTACAGAACGAACATCAGCGTGAGCTTTGGTTGCGAATGGTATGAACTTGGAACTCTTATTCACTACAGAAGTGATACCTCCTAGCCGTTGAGTTAGCGACCGCAGCTGCAAACGCAGGTTAGGAAGGAACAGACAGAGTATCCCATCTACCACACAACGACGTTACTACAACATATCCAATTGACAACCAGAGACATTCTTCAAAGGACTCGGTTGGGCAACACGGCCTTCATCTACCACCAACCTACTGAAGTGCAGCTCAGAATAAATATTTATTGCATTTTCCTTTTCCAAATGGGCGGTAATTTAGAATGCAAAAGATACTGTATTTACGATAGCGCAGCTTCTCCCTGTGTTCCTCAGTCTTCCCGCTCTTTCACATAAACCCAGCCCTTTTCCTTTGTTTAACAAGCTGTCATATCTGTTCCGCCTGCTAGGGCCGTTTTCCTTTATGACGTAATTTGTACTCAAGTTATGATTAATTGTGTGTATGTGTAATTATGTGTGATTAGTTAGGTATTTAGTAAATAAAAAATTAAACCCAATTTTGTATTGCTGATTCAAATTCTTAGCCAGGGTTCGTGCAGATAAAATAATGTACATTTCAGATGAGACTGAATTGAGGTGACAATTGATATGGACTGCTATTGATGTAAAATATTACTAAATAAAAATCAAATCAAATCAAATTTATTTATATAGCCCTTCGTACATCAGCTGATATCTCAAAGCCCAATTTTTCAGTTTTTGATTTGTTAAAAAAGTTTGAAATATCCAATAAATGTCGTTCCACTTCATGATTGTGTCCCACTTGTTGTTGATTCTTCACAAAAAAATACAGTTTTATATCTTTATGTTTGAAGCCTGAAATGTGGCAAAAGGTCGCAAAGTTCAAGTGGGCCGAATACTTTCGCAAGGCACTGTTGGTTATTGTGTTTTTATGTAGTCCTGTTGGTTATTGTGGTACAGTATTATATAGTCCTGTTGGTTATTGTGTTATTATGTAGTCCTAATTGTTATTCTGGTATTATATAGTCCTGTTGGTTATTGTGTTTTTATGTAGTCCTGTTGGTTATTGTGGTACAGTATTATATAGTCCTGTTGGTTATTGTGTTATTATGTAGTCCTATTTGTTATTGTGGTATTATATAGTCCTGTTGGTTATTGTGGTATTATAAATCAAATCAAATCAAATTTATTTATATAGCCCTTCGTACATCAGCTGATATCTCAAAGTGCTGTACAGAAACCCAGCCTAAAACCCTAAACAGCAAGCAATGCAGGTGTAGAAGCACGGTGGCTAGGAAAAACTCCCTAGAAAGGCCAAAACCTAGGAAGAAACCTAGAGAGGAACTAGGCTATGTGGGGTGGCCAGTCCTCTTCTGGCTGTGCCGGGTGGAGATTATAACAGAACATGGCCAAGATGTTCAAATGTTCATAAATGACCAGCATGGTCGAATGATAATAAGGCAGAACAGTTGAAACTGGAGCAGCAGCACGGTCAGGTGGACTGGGGACAGCAAGGAGTCATCATGTCAGGTAGTCCTTGGGCTCAGGTCCTCTGAGAGAGAGAAAGAAAGAGAGAAGGAGAGAATTAGAGAACGCACACTTAGATTCACACAGGACACCGAATAGGACAGGAGAAGTACTCCAGATATAACAAACTGACCCTAGCCCCCCGACACATAAACTACTGCAGCATAAATACTGGAGGCTGAGACAGGAGGGGTTAGGAGACACTGTGGCCCCATCCGAGGACACCCCCGGACAGGGCCAAACAGGAAGGATATAACCCGACCCACTTTGCCAAAGCACGGCCCCCACACCACTAGAGGGATATCATCAACCACCAACTTACCATCCTGAGACAAGGCTGAGTATAGCCCATAAAGATCTCCGCCATGGAACAGCCCAAGGGGGGGGCGCCAACCCAGACAGGATGACCACATCAGTGAATCAACCCACTCAGGTGACGCACCCCTTCCAGGGACGGCATGGGAGAGCCCCAGTAAGCCAGTGACTCAGCCCCTGTAATAGGGTATATAGTCCTGTTGGTTATTGTGGTACAGTATTATATAGTGAGGTTGGTTATTGTGGTGTTATATAGTCCTATTGGTTATTGTGGTGTTATATAGTCCTATTGGTTATTGTGGTGTTATATAGTCCTATTGGTTATTGTGGTATTATATAGTCCTATTGGTTGTTGTGGTATTATATAGCCCTGTTGGTTATTGCGGTACAGTATTATATAGTCCTGTTGGTTATTGTGGTACAGTATTATATAGTCATATTGGTTATTGTGGTATTATATAGTCCTATTGGTTATTGTGGTATTATATAGTTCTATTGGTTATTGTGGTATTATATAGTTCTATTGGTTATTGTGGTATTATAAGGTCCTGTTGGTTATTGTGGTATTATATAGCCCTGTTGGTTATTGCGGTACAGTATTATATAGTCCTGTTGGTTATTGTGGTATTATATAGTCCTATTGGTTATTGTGGTATTATATAGTCCTATTGGTTATTGTGGTATTATATAGTTCTATTGGTTATTGTGGTATTATATAGTTCTATTGGTTATTGTGGTATTATAAGGTCCTGTTGGTTATTGTGGTATTATATAGCCCTGTTGGTTATTGCGGTACAGTATTATATAGTCCTGTTGGTTATTGTGGTATTATATAGTCCTATTGGTTATTGTGGTATTATATAGTTCTATTGGTTATTGTGGTATTATAAGGTCCTGTTGGTTATTGTGGTATTATATAGCCCTGTTGGTTATTGCGGTACAGTATTATATAGTCCTGTTGGTTATTGTGGTATTATATAGTCCTATTGGTTATTGTGGTATTATATAGTCATATTGGTTATTGTGGTATTATATAGTCCTATTGGTTATTGTGGTATTATATAGTTCTATTGGTTATTGTGGTATTATATAGTTCTATTGGTTATTGTGGTATTATATAGTCCTATTGGTTATTGTGGTATTATATAGTTCTATTGGTTATTGTGGTATTATATAGTCCTATTGGTTATTGTGGTATTATATAGTTCTATTGGTTATTGTGGTATTATATAGTCCTGTTGGTTATTGTGGTATTATATAGTCCTATTGGTTATTGTGGTATTATATAGTTCTATTGGTTATTGTGGTATTATAAGGTCCTGTTGGTTATTGTGGTATTATATAGCCCTGTTGGTTATTGCGGTACAGTATTATATAGTCCTGTTGGTTATTGTGGTATTATATAGTCCTATTGGTTATTGTGGTATTATATAGTTCTATTGGTTATTGTGGTATTATAAGGTCCTGTTGGTTATTGTGGTATTATATAGCCCTGTTGGTTATTGCGGTACAGTATTATATAGTCCTGTTGGTTATTGTGGTATTATATAGTCCTATTGGTTATTGTGGTATTATATAGTCCTATTGGTTATTGTGGTATTATATAGTTCTACTGGTTATTGTGGTACAGTATTATATTGTCCTGTTGGTTATTGTGGTATTATATAGTCCTATTGGTTATTGTGGTATTATATAGTTCTATTGGTTATTGTGGTATTATATAGTTCTACTGGTTATTGTGGTACAGTATTATATTGTCCTGTTGGTTATTGTGGTACAGTATTATATAGTCCTGTTGGTTATTGTGGTATTATATAGTTCTATTGGTTATTGTGGTATTATAAGGTCCTGTTGGTTATTGTGGTATTATATAGCCCTGTTGGTTATTGCGGTACAGTATTATATAGTCCTGTTGGTTATTGTGGTATTATATAGTCCTATTGGTTATTGTGGTATTATATAGTTCTATTGGTTATTGTGGTATTATATAGTTCTACTGGTTATTGTGGTATTATAAGGTCCTGTTGGTTATTGTGGTATTATATAGTCCTGTTGGTTATTGTGGTACAGTATTATATTGTCCTGTTGGTTATTGTGGTATTATATAGTCCTATTGGTTATTGGGGTATTATATAGTTCTACTGGTTATTGTGGTACAGTATTATATTGTCCTGTTGGTTATTGTGGTATTATATAGTTCTATTGGTTATTGGGGTATTATATAGTTCTACTGGTTATTGTGGTACAGTATTATATTGTCCTGTTGGTTATTGTGGTATTATATAGTCCTGTTGGTTATTGTGTTATTATATAGTCTTGTTGGTTATTGTGGTTTTATATAGTCCTGTTGGTTATTGTGGTTTTATATAGTCCTGTTGGTTATTGTGGTTTTATATAGTCCTGTTGGTTATTGTGGTATTATATAGTCCTGTTGGTTATTGTGGTTTTATATAGTCCTGTTGGTTATTGTGGTATTATATAGTCCTGTTGGTTATTGTGGTATGATATAGTCTTGTTGGTTATTCTGGTATTATATAGTCCTGTTCGTTATTGTGTTATTATATAGTCCTGTTGGTTATTGTGTTATTATATAGTCCTGTTGGTTATTGTGGTATTATATAGTCCTGTTGGTTATTGTGTTATTATATAGTCCTGTTGGTTATTGTGGTATTATATAGTCTTGTTGGTTATTCTGGTATTATATAGTCCTGTTGGTTATTGTGTTATTATATAGTCTTGTTGGTTATTCTGGTATGATATAGTCCTGTTGGTTATTGTGTTATTATATAGTCCTGTTGGTTATTGTGGTATTTGAAACGAAAGCGACCATTAGTGAGGTCGGGCACTGATGTTGGGCGATTATAGTCCTGGCTCGCAGTCAGCGTTCCAATTAATCACAAATGTGTTCAATGGGGCTGAGGTCAGGGCTCTTTGCAGGCCAGTCAAGTTCTTCCACATTGATCTCAACAAACCATTTCTGTATGGACCTCGCTTTGTCATGCTGAAACAGGTAAGGGCCTTCCCCAAACTGTTGCCACAAAGCACAAAATTGTCTAGAATGCAATTGTACGCTGTACCTTTAAGATTTCCCTTAACTGGAAATAAGGGGCCTAGCCGGAAACATGAAAAACAGCCCCAGACCATTATTCATCCTCCACCAAACTTTACAGTTGGCACTATGCATTTGGCAGGTAGTGTTCTCCTGGCATCCGCTGGACTGCCAGTTGGTGAAGCGTGATTCATCACTCCAGAGAACGAGGTTCCACTGCTCCTTAGTCCATTGGCGGCACCCTTTACACCACTCCAGCCGACACTTGGCGTTCTGCATGGTGATCTTAGGCTTGTGTTTGGCTGGTCGGCCATGGAAACCCATTTCATGATGCTCCCGACAAACATTTATTGTGCTGACGTTGCTTCCAGAGGCAGTTTGGAACTCAGTAGTGAGTGTTGCAACCAAGGAAAGACCATTTTTAGCACTCGGCGGCCCCATTCTGTGAGCTTGTGTGGCCTACCACTTTGCGGCTTAGCCATTGTTGCTCATAGACGTTTCCACTTCGCAATAAAAGCACTTACAGTTGACCGGGGCAGCTCTAGCAGAGCAGAAATTTGACGAACAGACATGTTGGGGCGGCAGGGTAGCCTAGTGTTTATAGCGTTGGATTAGTAACCAGAAGGTTGCAAGTTCAAACCCCTGAGCTGACAAGGTACAAAATCTGTCGTTCTGCCCCTGAACAGGCAGTTAACCCACTGTTCCTAGGCCTTCATTGAAAATAAGAATTTGTTCTTAACTGACTTGCCTAGTTAAATAAAGATTAAAAAAAATATAATAATAATAAAAAAATTATAATAAAAAAATGTATAAAAATAAAAATGTTGGAAAGGTGGCATCCTATGACGGTGCCACGTTGAAAGTCACAGAGCCCTTTAGGAAGGCCATTCTACTGCCAATGTTTGTCTCTGGAGATTGTATGGCTGTGTGCTCAATTTATACACCTGTCAGCAATTGGTGTGGCTGAAATAGCTGAATCCACTAATTTGAAGGGCTGTCCAATAAATTTAGTGTATCTTATTTGAAAGCATTACTGAAAGCATTCAGGCATTGTTATATACAACCTTTGTAGCTAAGTAGTTAGAACATTTTCGTTGTTGTTGCTGAGGCAGTGCTTGTCATCTTGGTTCAAGTTTCACAGTCAGTATGAGGTCATTTTGTTCAGGGTGAAAGAATGATCCGTCAATAATTCAGCTAGTTTGCTGGTCATTTAGGTAAATGGGGGTGTCAATTGAATATGGTAGTGTCTACATACAAATAGGATAAGACTACTATAGAAAAAGCAAGATAATGTATTTGGATGCAGGACTCGAATGGCAAGTGTGTCGGTATGCATTCTAGTCGTGCGCTTGGATGCACAATCCACAAATGGAAGGTACTGTTTGTGTGTAAAATGTACGCAGTTCCCTTTTTCATTTGCCTCCAGAATAATACAATTTTAATTAATCAATAGCCACTTTCGCTGAGTTGACATCCCATTATATTCAGCCTGTTTCAGTTCGCAACATGATTTCAAATCTGCTTGCTAAACTCGCTGCTGAAATGCAAATTATTCATGGATTTAATAGACCCACAATGTTATGGATTTTGAATTAGATTTAATAGACCCACAATGTTATGGATTTTGAATTAGATTTAATAGACCCACAATGATATGGATATTAAATTAGATTTAATAAACCCACATGGATTATGGATTTTCAGTTAGATTTAATAGACCCAAATGGAATAATGTTGGCCCTACCAGACAGTTAATTTAATACTTAGTAGTATTCAAAAAAACTAAAACATCACTACAAAAATCCATAAACCTATGCAGTATCAACTATGCTTTTTTTCGTTGTTTTGCTTTTGTTTTCTGCCTTGTTCTAGCCTTAGTTAATGCATTGTGGGATTGAATGGCCAATCCATGTCATTATCTGTTCTTTGACACACCCTAATGTTGTATTGAAATAAGTATTAGGTCTTCTTGTCTAACTTCTCTTTTTACTTTGTTTCCAGGTGGAGTTCTCCTCTTAAAGTCCAATAATGGAGACGAAATGCAATAATTATTTCCTTGAGAGTCTGAAAAGCGGGCGGACATGAAGTCCAAGTTGGACTACTTCTTATTTGAGCACTTCCTGCCAGCCCTGTGTAGGTACAGAGAAAAAATAGCCACGCTGGTAGGAGGAGACGGGCTACCCTGGTGCCATGGTATTAATAAATCATTGTGTATACTTGATTAATTGATTTACATGAGTTGACTTTGAAATGTGTTTATAATTCCCATTTCATGATTGAAGGCCCTAAAAATTGTCAAAGACCCCAGTCACCCCAGTCATAGACTGTTCTCTCTACTACCGCATGGCAAGCGGTACCGGGGTGCCAAGTCTAGGACCAAAAGGATTCTCAACAGTATTTACCCCCAAGCCATAAGACTCCTGTCATGACTGTCCTGATCAGGTCAGGTTACAGGAGACCACAACCCTACAGATTATCTCTCAACCCCAACAGAGGAGGAGAGTTCTAGGGGTCTGAAGATGTGGGGGTTTAATGACCCCTCACACCCCTGGTAAATCTCAGGCCACAGACAAATTCCTTTGTCCTGTTACTATGGAGAACCAGCCTCAGAACATTAACTTCTTCGATACAGGGGGCGCTCTTTTAATTTTTGGATGAAAAACGTTCCCGTTTTAAACAAGATGTTTTGTCACGAAAAGATGCTCGACTATGCATATAATATAATATATAAGCTTTGGAAAGAAAACACTCTGATGTTTCCAAACCTGCAAAGATATTGTCTGTGAGTGCCACAGAACTGATGTTACAGACAAAACCCAGATACAAATACAATCAGGATGTGACGCATTTTTTGAAACCCCCTCATGGCAATGACTCCTTATATGGCTGTGGAGGAGCTAGGAGTCAGATTACCTTTTCCACGTTTTCCCCAAGGTGTCTGCAGCATTGTGACGTATTTGTAGGCATATCAGTGGAAGATTGACCATAAGAGACTACATTTACCAGGTGGAATTGTGAAAAACACCTTGAGGATTGATTCTAAACAACGTTTGCCATGTTTCTGTCGATATTATGGAGCTAATTTTGAAAAAAGTTTGGCGTTGTGACTGCATTTTCGTTTTTTGTCCTAGCCAAACGTGATGAACAAAACGGAACCATTTCTCTTACACAAATAATCTTTTTGGAAAAAATGAACATTTGCTATTTAACTGAGAGTCTCGTCATTGAAAACATCCGAAGTTCTTCAAAGGTAAATTATTTTATTTGAATGCTTTTCTTGTTTTTGTGAAAATGTTGCCTGCTGAATGCTAGGCTTAATGCTATGCTAGGCTATCAATACTCTTACACAAATGCTTGTGTAACTTTGGTTAAAGCATATTTTGAAAATCTGAGATGACAGTGTTGTTAACAAAAGGCTATGAAATCAAATCATCAAATCAAATTTTATTTGTCACATACACATGGTTAGCAGATGTTAATGCGAGTGTAGCGAAATGCTTGTGCTTCTAGTTCCAACAATGCAGTAATAACAAGTAATCTAACTAACAATTCCAAAACTACTGTCTTGTACACAGTGTAAGGGGATAAAGAATATGTACATAAGGATATATGAATGAGTGATGGTACAGAGCAGCATAGGCAAGATACAGTAGATGGTATCGAGTACAGTATGTACAAATGAGATGAGTATGTAAACAAAGTGGCATAGTTTAAAGTGGCTAGTGATACATGTATTACATAAGGATACAGTCGATGATATAGAGTACAGTATATACGTATGCATATGAGATGAATAATGTAGGGTAAGTAACATTATATAAGGTAGCATTGTTTAAAGTGGCTAGTGATATATTTACATCATTTCCCATCAATTCCCATTATTAAAGTGGCTGGAGTTGAGTCAGTGTCAGTGTGTTGGCAGCAGCCACTCAGTGTTAGTGGTGGCTGTTTAACCACTAAGCTTGTGTTTCAATATATTTATTTCATTTAATTTGCGATTTTCATGAATAGGAAACGTTGCGTTATGGTAATGAGCTTGAGGCTATGATTACGCTCCCGGATACGGGATTGCTCGACGCTAGAGGTTAAACATGAAATAAAGGGACTTTGGAACAATGGTTTCCGTCAGCCACAATCCTCATGACGATAGATGGAATATGAAAATGTATGTCATTTTTGTTTTGTTATTAAAGGTTAATAGATGACGTTATTACGAAAACATTAATGTGAAGAGTTTTCCTAGTGTAACGGTTTTCTTGAGGTGAAGGAGAGGCGGACCAAAACGCAGCGTGCTGGTTATTCATAGTACTTTAATAAAGACACTATACATGAATAAATTAACAAAAACAATACATGTGCGAAAACCTAAACAGCCCTATCTGGTGCAAACACAGAGACAGGAACAATCACCCACGAAACACTCAAAGAATATGGCTGCCTAAATATGGTTCCCAATCAGAGACAACGATAAACACCTGCCTCTGATTGAGAACCACTCCAGACAGCCATAGACTATACTAGATACCCCTACTAAGCCACAAACCCAATACCTAACAAAAACCACAAGACAAAACACACCACATACAAATCCCATGTCACACCCTGGCCTGACCAAATTAATAAAGAAAACACAAAATACTAAGACCAGGGCGTGACACCTAGTATATGTTCGATGTTTATACATTGTAAGTTGTATGGAAAATATCCAAATCAAAGAGAATGTTTGGGGAAGATTAAATTTTAACCTCTAGTGACTCCCAAACCCGCATGCGGGAGCGTAATCATCGCCTGAAACTAATTAGCATAACGCAACGGACATAAATCTTCCTAGAAAATATTCCTATTCATGAAAATCACAAATTAAATATATTGAGACACAGCTTAGCCTTTTGTTAATTAACCTGTCATCTCAGATTTTCAAAATATGCTTTACAGCCAACGCTAGACAAGCATTTGTGTAAGTTTATTGATAGCCTAGCATAGCATTATGCCTTGCTAGCAGCAGGCAACCTTAATACGGAAATCAGAAAAGCAATCAAATTAAATCGTTTACCTTTGATGAACTTCAGATGTTTTCACTCACGAGACTCACAGGTAGATAGCCAAAGTTCATTTTTTCCCAAAATATTATTTTTGTAGGTGAAACAGCTCCGTTTGTTCTTCACGTTTGGCTGAGAAATCGCCCGGAAATTGCGGTCACCACAACGCCGAAAAATATTCCAAATTAGCTTCATAATATCGACAGAAACATGGCAAACGTTGTTTAGAATCCATCCTCAAGGTGCTTTTCTAATATCTATTCGATAATATATCCGTCGGGACAATTCGTTTTTCACTAGGACCGATTGGAGTAATGGCTACCTCTGTATTTTACGTGAGAATCTCTCTCGGAGCCACCATGTGACCACTAACGCAATGTGGCCGCCTACGGCTATTCTTCAACAGAAATGCGTAAAACTACGTCACAATGCTGTAGACACCTTGGGGAATACGTAGAAAGCGTAAGCTCGTTGATGGTACATTCACAGCCAAATAGGGAGTCATTGGAACGGAGCACTTTCAAAACCTGGGCACTTCCGGATTGGATTTAACTCAGTCTTTCGCCTGCAATATCAGTTCTGTTATACTCACAGACAATATCTTTACAGTTTTGGAAACGTTAGTGTTTTCTATCGAAAGCTGTCAATTATATGCATATTCTGCTAGTTGCCCCCTAGAACCAAGAGGTTGTTAGTTGTCTAAAATTGGATTTGAATAAAATCTAGACCTTGCCTCATTAACTTGGTATGCCCAGAGAATTGCCCTAAAGGCGATTACGCCCACTTCTGACCCAAGGGTATAAAACCTGTGAGTATAGAATTTACAAGGAGACTACGTGACCCAAGCTGCAGCAAGGTCTAAAAAGTCAACAAACCCAGAACGCAACGCAAGTTTGAAGACAAAGAAATCATTTTCTACCCAAGCTACGGATGAGTAGGTGTGTCTAAGCGGGTGAATTCAAGTCGAACCACCTAGCCTCCATCTCCCATCGAATCGTGGTATCTAAAGGGTTTCATTCCTATGCTGTGAGCTCCCCAGAAGACCTCCAGAGCAAAGGTTGAGGGAACAGACTCCTAAGCCAAAAGGACACTGACATTGGGAGGATGATCAGAGAGGTGCGCCGGAGTAGTGAGTCATCGAGCAGCCCTGACGGTCCACGCAGAGAATACTTGGATATCATCCCCGCGTAATTACATCTTATATTCTGACCCATAAGAGCGGCAGTTTTGGGCAAGGCTAGGGTTAGAATAGCATAGCTGACAAATTCACCCAAATGTATATTTCTCTTGTGTACTTTCTTTTTTCTTGTGTACTTTCTCTTTTGAAATCCCCATTGTCGGTAACACGCACCATAGTGTGTTGGCCCGTTATACTAAGTTCTAATCAATAGCCTATAATGTGTTTTGTCTATGTGTATCTTTTATCATCATTTTAGCTTTTTACAAAATACATAACTAAGATTGGTGTGGTACGAACTCATTGGTGAGACCCGGGTCAGTGCAGATTCACGGGCTATACGACGTTCAGAACGAGATTGGTAGAGGCAACTGGTTAATTAGCGGCTGTTGTAAAATCAATATTCTGATATTCTTGGAGTTAATTTGGGAAATAGAAACTCAATAAAAACTCGTTTTCCCATGGTGCTCCAGGTTAATGAGTTAATAATTGCTTGATTTAGTTAATCACACAATTAGAAACTTTAATCATTCGAGGAACAACAGTCGTCACATTAATTAATACAACTTCATGACACTCCTGAACAGGTAATCAAATGGCTACCCGGATTATCTGCATTGTTTGCCACCCAACCCCTCTTTTACGCTGCTGCTACTCTCTGTTTATCATACATGCACAGTCACTTTAACTATACATTCATGTACATACTACCTCAGTTGGGCTGACCAACCAGTGCTCCCGCACATTGGCCAACTGGGCTATCTGCATTGTGTCCCACCCACCACCCGCCAACCCCTCTTTTACTCTACTGCTACTCTCTGTTCATCATATATGCATAGTCACTTTAACAATATCTACATGTACATACTACCTCAATCAGCCTGACTAACTGGTGTCTCTATATAGCCTCTCTACTGTATATAACCTCTCTACTATATATAGCCTCTACTGTATATAGCCTCTCTACTGTATATAGCCTCTCTACTGTATATAGCCTGTCTTTTTACTGTTGTTTTATTTCTTTACTTACCTATTGTTCACCTAATACATTTTTTGCACTATTAGTTAGAGCCTGTAAGTAAGCATTTCACTGTAAGGTCTACTACACCTGTTGTATTCAGCATTTCACTGTAAGGTCTACTACACCTGTTGTATTCAGCATTTCACTGTAAGGTCTACTACACCTGTTGTATTCGGCGCACGTGACAAACTTTGATTTTATTTGAATACAGTCACACAGGTTGGATGGGAGGGAAAGGTGTGTGTGTGTGTGTAGGTAAGTAAAGAAATAAAACAACAGTAAAAAGACATTTGAAAAAAGAGTAACAGAGCTATATACAGACACCTGTTAGTCAGGCTTATTGAGGTAGTATGTAGATATGATTAAAGTGACTATGCATATATGATGGCCAGAGAGTAGCAGAAGCGTAAAAGAGGGGTTGGCGGTTGGTGGGACACGATGCAGATAGCCCGGTTAGCCAATGTGCGGGAGCACTGGTTGGTGTGGCCAATTGAGGTAGTATGTACATGAATGTATAGTTAAAGTGACTATGCATATAAGATAAACAGAGAGTAGAAGCAGCGTAAAAGAGGGGTTGGAGGTGGGCACACAATGCAAATAGTCCAGGTAGCCATTTCATTACCTGTCCAGGAATCTTATGGCTTGGGGGTAAAAACTGTTGAGAAGCCTTTTTGTCCTAGACTTGGCACTCTTGCTATGCAGTAGTAGAGAGAACAGTCTATGACTGGGGTGGCTGGGGTCTTTGACAATTTTTAGGGCCTTCCTCTGACACAGCCTGGTATAGAGGTCCTGGATGGCAGGAAGCTTTGCCCCAGTGATTTACTGGGCCTTACGCACTACGGACGACACAATGCGGACGACACAACAGTGGTAGGCTTGATTACCAACAACGACGAGACGGCCTACAGGGAGGAGGTGAGGGCCCTCGGAGTGTGGTGTCAGGAAAATAACCTCACACTCAACGTCAACAAAACTAAGGAGATGATTGTGGACTTCAGGAAACAGCAGAGGGAACACCCCCCTATCCACATCGATGGAACAGTAGTGGAGAGGGTAGCAAGTTTTAAGTTCCTCGGCATACACATCACAGACAAACTGAATTGGTCCACTCACACAGACAGCATTGTGAAGAAGGTGCAGCAGCGCCTCTTCAACCTCAGGAGGCTAAAGAAATTCGGCTTGTCACCAAAAGCACTCACAAACTTCTACAGATGCACAATCGAGAGCATCCTGGCGGGCTGTATCACCGCCTGGTACGGCAACTGCTCCGCCCTCAACCGTAAGGCTCTCCAGAGGGTAGTGAGGTCTGCACAACGCATCACCGGGGGCAAACTACCTGCCCTCCAGGACACATACACCACCCGATGTCACAGGAAGGCCATAAAGATCATCAAGGACATCAACCACCCGAGCCACTGCCTGTTCACCCCGCTATCATCCAGAAGGCGAGGTCAGTACAGGTGCATCAAAGCTGGGACCGAGAGACTGAAAAACAGCTTCTATCTCAAGGCTATCAGACTGTTAAACAGCCACCACTAACATTGAGTGGCTGCTGCCAACACACTGACACTGACTCAACTCCAGCCACTTTAATAATGGGAATTGATGGGAAATGATGTAAATATATCACTAGCCACTTTAACCAATGCTACCTTATATAATGTTACTCACCCTACATTATTCATCTCATAGGCATACGTATATACTGTACTCTATATCATCGACTGTATCCTTATGTAATACATGTATCACTAGCCACTTTAACTATGCCACTTTGTTTACATACTCATCTCATATGTATATACTGTACTTGATACAATCTACTGTATCTGCCTATGCTGCTCTGTACCATCACTCATTCATATATCCTTATGTACATATTCTTTATCCCCTCACACTGTGTACAAGACAGTAGTTTTGGAATTGTTAGTTAGATTACTTGTTGGTTATTACTGCATTGTCGGAACTAGAAGCACAAGCATTTCGCTACACTCGCATTAACATCTGCTAACCATGTGTATGTGACAAATAAAATTTGATTTGATTTGATTACCCTCTGAAGTGCCTTGCGGTCGGAGGCCGAGCAATTGCCGTACCAGGCAGTGATGCAACCAGTTGAGAAGCCTTTTGAGGATCTCAGGACCCATGACAAATCTTTTTAGTTTCCTGAGGGGGAATAGGCTTTGTCGTGCCCTCTTCACGACTGTCTTGATGTGTTTGGACCAATCTAGTTTGTTGTTGATGTGGACACCAAGGAATTTGAAGCTCTCAACCTGCTCCACTACAGCCCCGTCGATGAGAATGGGGACGTGCTCTGTGTTCCTTTTCCTGTAGTCCACAATCATCTCCTTAGTCTTGGTTACATTGAGGGAGAGGTTGGGGGCAGCCTGTCAGGAAGTCCAGGATCCAGTTGCAGAGGGAGGTGTTTAGTCCCAGGATCCTTAACTTAGTGATGAGCTTTGAGGGCACTATGGTGTTGAACGCTGAGCTGTAGTCAATGAAAATCATTCTCACATAGGTGTTATTTTTGTCCAGGTGGGAAAGGGCAGTGTGGAGTGCAATAGAGATTGCATCATCTGTGGATCTGTTTGGGCGGTATGCAAATTGGAATGGGTCTAGAGTTTCTGGGATAATGGTATTCATGTGAGCCATTACCAGCCTTTCAAAGCACTTCATGGTTACGGACGTGAGTGCTACGTGTCTGTAGTCATTTAAAGGGTGGTTTAGCGGAAGGAATAAGGTAGCCCAGGTTGGATGGGAGGGACAGGCTAGTTTAGTGGAAGGAATAAGGTAGCCAGCTTTTTAAGAAGGCCTCTGGAATCAGTTGATGCATTACTCTTTATTCTAACTCAGCGCTGGACACAAAGGGGTTTTATTGACAGTGTAAGTAAAAGGTAGCTGAATGGTAGGAATTGTCCAGTAAGGAAAGGGTTTCGCATTTCAGATAAATTAAATACTGGACCCGGGCCTATAGTGTAGGGGGAGAGAGAGGGAGAGAGGGAGAGGTGGGGGGAGAGAGAGGGAGATCTGGGGGAGAGAGAGGGAGAGGTGGGGGGAGAGAGAGGGAGAGGTGGGGGGAGAGAGAGGGAGAGGTGGGGGGAGAGAGAGGGAGAGGTGGGGGGAGAGAGAGGGAGAGGTGGGGGGAGAGAGAGGGAGAGGTGGGGGGAGAGAGAGGGAGAGGTGGGGGGAGAGAGAGGGAGAGGTGGGGGGAGAGAGAGGGAGATCTGGGGGAGAGAGAGGGAGATCTGGGGGAGAGAGAGGGAGAGGTGGAGGGAGAAAGAGGGAGAGGTGGAGAGAGGGAGAGCTGGAGCGAGAGAGAGGGAGAGCTGGAGCGAGAGAGAGGGAGAGCTGGAGCGAGAGAGAAGGAGAGGTGGGGGAGGAGGAAGAGGGAGAGGTGGGGGGAGAAAGAGGGAGAGGTGGGGGGAGAAAGAGGGAGATTCTGGGGGGAGAGAGAGGGAGATTCTGGGGGGAGAGAGAGGGAGATCTGGGGGAGAGAGAGGGAGATCTGGGGGAGAGAGAGGGAGAGGTGGAGGGAGAAAGAGGGAGAGGTGGAGAGAGGGAGAGCTGGAGTGAGAGAGAGGGAGAGCTGGAGCGAGAGAGAGGGAGAGCTGGAGCGAGAGAGAAGGAGAGGTGGGGGAGGAGGAAGAGGGAGAGGTGGGGGGAGGAAGAGGGAGAGGTGGGGGGAGAAAGAGGGAGATTCTGGGGGGAGAGAGAGGGAGATTCTGGGGGGAGAGAGAGGGAGAGCTGGGGGGTGAGAGAGAGGGAGAGCTGGGGGGTGAGAGAGAGGGAGAGGTGGGGGAAGAGAGAGGGAGAGGTGGGGGAAGAGAGAGGGAGAGGTGAGGGAAGAGAGAGGGAGAGGTGGGGGAGAGAGAGGGAGAGGTGGGGGGAGAGAGAGGGAGAGGTGGGGGGAGAGAGAGGGAGAGGTGGGGGAAGAGAGAGGGAGAGGTGGGGGAAGAGAGAGGGAGAGGTGGGGGAAGAGAGAGGGAGAGGTGGGGGAAGAGAGGGAGAGGTGGGGGAAGAGAGAGGGAGAGGTGGGGGAAGAGAGGGAGAGGTGGGGGAAGAGAGGGAGAGGTGGGGGAAGAGAGGGAGAGGTGGGGGAAGAGAGGGAGAGGTGGGGGAAGAGAGGGAGAGGTGGGGGAAGAGAGAGGGAGAGGTGGGGGGAGAGAGAGGGAGAGGTGGGGGAAGAGAGAGGGAGAGGTGGGGGGGAGAGCTGGGGGAGAGAGAGGGAGAGCTGGGGGAGAGAGGGAGAGCTGGGGGAGAGAGGGAGAGCTGGAGCGAGAGAGAGGGAGAGCTGGAGCGAGAGAGAGGGAGAGCTGGAGCGAGAGAGAAGGAGAGGTGGGGGAGGAGGAAGAGGGAGAGGTGGGGGGAGGAAGAGGGAGAGGTGGGGGGAGAAAGAGGGAGAGGTGGGGGGAGAAAGAGGGAGATTCTGGGGGGAGAGAGAGGGAGATTCTGGGGGGAGAGAGAGGGAGAGCTGGGGGGTGAGAGAGAGGGAGAGCTGGGGGGTGAGAGAGAGGGAGAGGTGGGGGAAGAGAGAGGGAGAGGTGGGGGAAGAGAGAGGGAGAGGTGAGGGAAGAGAGAGGGAGAGGTGGGGGAGAGAGAGGGAGAGGTGGGGGGAGAGAGAGGGAGAGGTGGGGGGAGAGAGAGGGAGAGGTGGGGGAAGAGAGAGGGAGAGGTGGGGGAAGAGAGAGGGAGAGGTGGGGGAAGAGAGAGGGAGAGGTGGGGGAAGAGAGAGGGAGAGGTGGGGGAAGAGAGGGAGAGGTGGGGGAAGAGAGGGAGAGGTGGGGGAAGAGAGGGAGAGGTGGGGGAAGAGAGGGAGAGGTGGGGGAAGAGAGGGAGAGGTGGGGGAAGAGAGGGAGAGGTGGGGGAAGAGAGGGAGAGGTGGGGGAAGAGAGGGAGAGGTGGGGGAAGAGAGGGGGAGAGGTGGGGGAAGAGAGAGGGAGAGGTGGGGGGGAGAGCTGGGGGAGAGAGAGGGAGAGCTGGGGGAGAGAGGGAGAGCTGGGGGAGAGAGGGAGAGCTGGGGGAGAGAGGTGGAGATTCTGGGGGGAGAGAGGTGGAGATTCTGGGGGGAGAGAGAGGGAGAGGTGTGGCAGAGCGATGGAGAGCTGGAGCGAGAGAGAGGGAGAGGTGGGGGAGGAAGAGGGAGAGGTGGGGGGAGAAAGAGGGAGAGGTGGGGGGAGAAAGAGGGAGAGGTGGGGGGGAAGAGGGAGAGGTGGGGGGAGAAAGAGGGAGAGGTGGGGGGAGAAAGAGGGAGAGGTGGGGGGAGAAAGAGGGAGAGGTGGGGGGAGAAAGAGGGAGATTCTGGGGGGAGAGAGAGGGAGAGCTGGGGGGTGAGAGAGAGGGAGAGCTGGGGGGTGAGAGAGAGGGAGAGGTGGGGGAAGAGAGGGAGATTCTGGGGGGAGGAAGAGGGAGAGGTGGGGGGAGAAAGAGGGAGGTGGGGGGAGAAAGAGGGAGATGTGGGGGGAGAAAGAGGGAGAGGTGGGGGGAGAAAGAGGGAGAGGTGGGGGGAGAAAGAGGGAGATTCTGGGGGGAGAGAGAGGGAGAGCTGGGGGTGAGAGAGAGGGAGAGCTGGGGGTGAGAGAGAGGGAGAGGTGGGGGAAGAGAGAGGGAGAGGTGGGGGGAGAGAGGGAGAGGTGGGGAAGAGAGAGGGAGAGGTGGGGGGAGAGAGGGAGAGGTGGGGGGAGAGAGAGGGAGAGGTGGGGGGAGAGGTGGGGGAGAGAGAGGGAGAGCTGGGGGGAGAGAGGGAGATTCTGGGGGGAGAGAGAGGGAGAGGTGTGGCAGAGCGATGGAGAGCTGG
Organism: Oncorhynchus mykiss; assembly: GCF_013265735.2. Lineage (NCBI taxonomy): Eukaryota > Metazoa > Chordata > Actinopteri > Salmoniformes > Salmonidae > Oncorhynchus > Oncorhynchus mykiss. Next base: position 101,505 of record NC_048576.1, on the reverse strand, counting down.
GGGGAGAGAGAGGGAGAGGTGTGGGGAGAAAGAGGGAGAGGTGGGGGGAGAAAGAGGGAGAGGTGGGGGGAGAAAGAGGGAGATTCTGGGGGGAGAGAGAGGGAGATTCTGGGGGGAGGGAGAGGTGGGGGAGAGAGAGGGAGAGCTGGGGGAGAGAGAGGGAGATTCTGGGGGAGAGAGAGGGAGAGGTGTTGCAGAGCGATGGAGAGCTGGGGGGAGAGAGAGGGAAAGGTGGGGGAGAGAGAGGGAGAGCTGGGGGAGAGAGAGGGAGATTCTGGGGGGAGAGAGAGGGAGAGAGAAGGAGCTGGGAGTCTATGGCTTTTACCTCCAGTCCCTACAGTATGGTTAAGCAGGAGTTGGCATAAAGAGATTCATGTTCAATTTCACAGAGAGCAGCCAGTGCTCTAGAACCATTTTAACACTCCAGATAAATATATTGATTATAATAAACCATCAGTCATTAAAGATTGTCTCATGGGAAAAGCCTTTTAGTCTCCTGGTAGAATATGTATTCATATGGCAGAATAACTCCACAGTTCATCGAGGAGTCTAAGATGTGAAACTCATTTTTTTTACTGTTCAGGGAAAATGGTCTGGTTCCACTGGAATAACTAGAGATTATGTAATCAGATGTTATATAAACAGGTCTGGGAACTGGGCTAAAGGACAAACAGGTCTGGGAACTGGGCTAGGACTACTGATCTGGACTGATGTGGTGAGGTAGTGAGGAGGACTACTAATCTGATGTGGTGAGGTAGTGAGGAGGACTACTAATCTGATGTGGTGAGGTAGTGAGGAGGACTACTAATCTGGACTGATGTGGTGAGGTAGTGAGGAGGACTACTGATCTGGACTGATGTGGTGAGGTAGTGAGGAGGACTACTGATCTGATGTGGTGAGGTAGTGAGGAGGACAACTGATCTGATCTGATGTGGTGAGGTAATGAGGAGGACTACTGATCTGATGTGGTGAAGTAGTGAGGAGGACTACTGATCTGGACTGATGTGGTGAGGTAGTGAGGAGGACTACTGATCCTATCTGATGTGGTGAGGTAATGAGGAGGACTAGTGATCTGATGTAATGAGGTAGTGAGGAGGACTACTGATCCTATCTGATGTGGTGAGGTAGTGAGGAGGACTACTGATCTGATGTGGTGAGGTGTTGAGGAGGACACTGATCTGATGTGGTGAGGTAGTGAGGAGGACTACTGATGTTGTGAGGTAGTGAGGAGGACTACTGATCTGATGTGGTCTGGACTGATGTGGTGAATTAGTGAGGAGGACTACTGATCTGGACTGATGTGGTGAGGTAATGAGGAGGACTACTGATCTGGACTAATGTGCTGAGGTAGTGAGGGGGACTACTGATCTGATGCGGTGAGGTTGTGAGGAGGACTACTGATCTGATCTGATGTGGTGAGGTAGTGAGGAGGACTACTGATCTGATGAGGTGAGGTAATGAGGAGGACTACTGATCTGATGTGGTGAGGTAGTGAGGAGGACTACTGATCTGATGTGGTGAGGTTGTGAGGAGGACTACTAATCTGGACTGATGTGCTGAGGATGACTACTGATCTGATGTGGTAAGGTTGTGAGGAGGACTGCTAATCTGGACAGATGTGGTGAGATAGTGAGGAGGACTACTGATCTGGACTGATGTGGTGAGGTAATGAGGAGGACTACTGATCTGATGTGGTGAGGTAGTGAGGAGGACTACTGATCTGATGTGGTGAGGTAATGAGGAGGACTACTGATCTGATGTGGTAAGGTAGTGAGGAGGACTACTGATCTGATGTGGTGAGGTAATGAGGCGGACTACTGATCTGGACAGATGTGGTGAGGATGACTACTGATCTGATGTGGTGAGGTTGTGAGGATGACTTCTGATCTGATCTGATGTGGTGAGGTAGTGAGGAGGACTACTGATCTGGACTGATGTGCTGAGGATGACTACTGATCTGATGTGGTAAGGTTTTGAGGAAGACTGCTAATCTGGATGGATGTGGTGAGGTAGTGAGGAGGACTACTGATCTGGAATGATGTGGGGAGGATGACTACTGATCTGATGTTGTGAGGTTGTGAGGAGGACTACTTATCTGGACTGATGTGGAGAGGATGACTACTGGTCTGATGTGGTAAGGTTGTGAGGAGGACTGCTAATCTGGACGGATGTGGTGAGGTAGTGAGGAGGACTACTGACCTGATGTGGTGAGGGAGTGAGGAGGACTACTGATCTGATGTGGTGAGGTAGTGAGGAGGACTACTGATCTGATGTGGTGAGGTAATGAGGCGGACTACTGATCTGGATAGATGTGGTGAGGATGACTACTGATCTGATGTGGTGAGGTTGTGAGGAGGACTACTGATCTGGACTGATGTGGTGAGGATGACTACTGATCTGATGTGGTGAGGTAGTGAGGAGGACTACTGATCTGGACTGATGTGGTGAGGTAATGAGGAGGACTACTAATCTGGACTGATGTGGTGAGGATGACTACTGATCTGATGTGGTGAGGTTGTGAGGAGGACTGCTAATGTGGACTGATGTGTGGTTGCCTTTTTTTGCGCCAATACAGCTGTAGAGGCATCACTGAACTGCTTGCTACATGTTAGTTGAGAACTACAAAGTACAGACTGGCCAGCAAGACAACTCCAACACCATCACCTGGCATCACAGACCACAGAGAGACTGAGGACGACATTATGGCTAGCAAGACAACTCCAACACCATCACCTAGCATCACAGACCACAGAGAGACTGAGGACGACATCATGGCCAGCAAGACAACTCCAACTCCATCTCCTGGCATCACAGACCACAGAGAGACTGAGGACGACATCATGGCCATTAAGACAACTCCAACACCATCACCTAGCATCACAGACCACAGAGAGACTGAGGAAGACATCATGGCCAGCAAGACAACTCCATCACCTGGCATCACAGACGACAGAGAGACTGATGATGACATCATGGCCAGCACGACAACTCCAACACCATCACCTGGCATCACAGACCACAGAGAGACTTAGGACGACATCATGGACAATAAGACAACTCCAACACCATCACCTGGCATCACAGACCACAGAGAGACTGAGGATGACATCAAGGCCAGCAAGACAACTCCAACACCATCACCTGGCATCACAGGCCACAGAGAGACTGAGGACGACATCACGGCCAGCAAGACAACTCCAACACCATCACCTAGCATCACAGACCACAGAGAAACAAGGAAGACATCATGGCCAGCAAGACAACTCCAACACCATCACCTGGGATCACAGACCACAGAGAGACTTAGGATGACATCATGGCCAGCAAGACAACTCCAACCCCATTACCTGGCATCACAGACCACAGAGAGACTGAGGAAGACATCATGGCAAGCAAGACAACTCCAACGCCTGGCATCACAGACCACAGAGAGACTGAGGACGACATCATGGCCATTAAGACAACTCCATCACCATCACCTAGCATCACAGACCACAGAGAGACTGAGGAAGACATCATGGCCAGCAAGACAATTCCATCACTTGGCATCACAGACGACAGAGAGACTGATGATGACATCATGGCCAGCAAGACAACTCCAACACCATCACCTGGCATCACAGACCACAGAGAGACTGAGGACGACATCATGGCCAATAAGACAACTCCAACACCATCACCTGGCATCACAGACCACAGAGAGACTGAGGATGACATCATGGCCAGCAAGACAACTCCATCACCTGGCATCACAGACCACAGAGAGACTGAGGAAGACATCATGGCCAGCAAGACAACTCCAACACCATCACCTGGCATCACAGACTACAGAGAGACTGAGGATGACATCATGGCCAGCAAGACAACTCCAACACCATCACCTAGCATCACAGACCACAGAGAGACTGAGGAAGACATCATGGCCAGCAAGACAACTCCATCACCTGGCTTCACAGACCTTAGAGAGACTGAGGACATAATCATGGCCAATAAGACAACTCCAACACCATCACCTGGCATCACAGACCACAGAGAGACTGAGGAAGACATCATGGCCAGCAAGACAACTACAACACCTGGCATCACAGACCACAGAGACCGAGGATGACATCATGGCCAGCAAGACAACTCCATCACCTGGCATCACAGACCACAGAGAGACTGAGGAAGACATCATGGCCTGCAAGACAACTCCAACACCATCACCGTGCATCACAGACCACAGAGAGACTGAGGACGACAACATTGCCAGCAAGACAACTCCAACACCATCACCTGGCATCACAGACCACAGAGACCGAGGATGACATCATGGCCAGCAAGACAACTCCATCACCTGGCATCACAGACCACAGAGAGACTGAGGAAGACATCATGGCCTGCAAGACAACTCCAACACCATCACCTGGCATCACAGACCACAGAGAGACTGAGGACGACATCATGGCCAGCAAGACAACTCCAACACCATCACCTGGCATCACGGACCACACAGAGACTGAGGAAGACATCATAGCCAGCAAGACAACTCCAACACCATCACCTTGCATCACAGACTACAGAGAGACTGAGGAAGACATCATGGCCAGCAAGACAACTCCATCACCTGGCATCACAGACCACAGAGAGACTGAGGAAGACATCATGGCCAGCAAGAGAACTCCAACATCATCACCTAGCATCACAGACCACAGAGAGACTGAGGACGACATAATGGCAAGCAAGACATCTCCAACACCATCACCTGGCATCACAGACCACAGAGAGACTGAGGATGACATCATGGCCAGCAAGACAATTCCAACACCATTACCTGGCATCACAGACCACAGAGAGACTGAGGACGACATCATGGCCAGCAAGACAACTCCAACACCATTACCTAGCATCACAGACCACAGAGAGACTGAGGAAGACATCATGGCCAGCAAGACAACTCCATCACCTGGCATCACAGACCACAGAGAGACTGAGGATGACATGGCCAGCAAGACAACTCCAACACCATCACCTGGCATCACAGACCACAGAGAGACTGAGGATGACATCATGCCCAGCAAGACAACTCCAACACCATGACCTGGCATCACAGACCACAGAGAAACTGAGGAAGACATCATGGCCAGCAAGACAACTCCAACAACATCATATGGCATCACAGACCACAGAGAGACTGAGGACGACATCATGGCCAGCATGATAACTCCATCACCTGGCATCACAGACCACAGAGAGACTGAGGAAGACATCATGGCCAGCAAGACAACTCCAACACCATTCACCTGGCATCACAGACCACAGAGAGACTGAGGACGACATCTTGGCCAGCAAGACAACTCCAACACCATCACCTGGCATCACAGACCACAGAGAGACTGAGGACGACATCATGGCAGGCAAGACAACTCCAAAACCATCACCTGGCATCACAGACCACAGAGAGACTGAGGACGACATCATGGCCAGCAAGACAACTCCAACACCATCACCTGGCATCACAGACCACAAAGAGACTGAGGACGACATCATGGCCAGCAAGACAACTCCAACACCATCACCTGGCATCACAGAAGATAATGAGTTGCAGCCTTATATCAGCATCTTCTCAACCATGAATACAATTCCAATCTAGGACAGTTCCTAGAGAAGTATATATTGAACATAGTATCAAGGACAGTTTCTATCGAATTACATATAGAACATAGTATCTAGGACAGTTCCTATTGAATTACATATACAACATAGTATCTAGGACAGTTCCTATAGAAGTATATATTGAATATAGTATCTAGGGCATTTCCTATAGAATTACATATAGAACATAGTATCTAGGACAGTTCCTATTGAATTACATACAGAACATGGTATCTAGGACAGTTCCTAAACAGAGGCCGGTGGGTTTGTGACTGCAGGCAGCAGCTGTCATGTAACTGATTGCATTAACCAGGCGACAGTACACTGCCCCCCCAGGCTATGTGGGGTGGCCAGTCCTCTTCTAGCTGTGCCGGGTGGAGATTATAACAGAACATGGCCAAGATGTTCAAATGTTCATAAATGACCAGCATGGTCAAATAATAAGAATCACAGGCAGAACAGTTGAAACTGGAGCAGCAGCACGGCCAGGTGGACTGGGGAAAGCAAGGAGTCATCATGTCAGGTAGTCCTGAGGCATGGTCCTAGGGCTCAGGTCCTCCTCCGAAAGAAAGAAAGAGAGAATTAGAGAGAGCATATTTAAAGTCACACAGGACACCGGATAGGACAGTAGAAGTACTCCAGATATAACAAACTGACACCAGCCCCCCGACACAAACTACTGCAGCATAAATACTGGAGGCTGAGACAGGAGGGGTCAGGAGACACTGTGGCCCCATCCGATGATACCCCCGGACAGGGCCAAACACGAAGGATATAAACCCACCCACTTTGCCAAAGCACAGCCCCCACACCACTAGAGGGATAACACATACTTCCGGCGCCGACAGAGATGGCCGCCTCGCTTCGCGTTCCTAGGAAACTATGCAGTTTTTCGTTTTTTTACGTGTTATTTCTTACATTAGTACCCCAGGTCATCTTAGGTTTCATTACATACAGTTGAGAAGAACTACTGAATATAAGATCAGCGTCAACTCACCATCAGTACGACCAAGAATATGTTTTTCGCGACGCGGATCCTGTGTTCTGCCTTACAAACAGGACAACGGAGTGGATCCCATGCAGCGACCTAAAAAAACGACTCCGAAAAAGAGGGAAACGAGGCGGTCTTCTGGTCAGACTCCGGAGACGGGCACACCGTGCACCACTCCCTAGCATTCTTCTTGCCAATGTCCAGTCTCTTGACAACAAGGTTGATGAAATCCGAGCAAGGGTAGCATTCCAGAGGGACATCAGAGACTGTAACGTTCTTTGATTCACGGAAACGTGGCTCACTGGAGAGACGCTATCCGAGGCGGTGCAGCCAACGGGTTTCTCCACGCATCGCGCAGACAGAAACAAACATCTTTCTGGTAAGAAGAGGGGCGGGGGCGTATGCCTTATGGCTAACGTGACATGGTGTGATGAAAGAAACATACAGGAACTCAAATCCTTCTGTTCACCTGATTTAGAATTCATCACAATCAAATGTAGACCGCATTATCTACCAAGAGAATTCTCTTCGATTATAATCACAGCCGTATATACCCCCCCCCCCCCCAAGCAGACACATCGATGGCTCTGAACAAACTTTATTTAACTCTTTGCAAACTGGAAACCATTTATCCGGAGGCTGCATTCATTGTAGCTGGGGATTTTAACAAGGCTAATCTGAAAACAAGACTCCCTAAATTTTATCAGCATATCGATTGCGCAACCAGGGGTGGAAAGACCTTGGATCATTGTTACTCTAACTTCCGCGACGCAAATAAGGCCCTGCCCCGCCCCCCTTTCGGAAAAGCTGACCACGACTCCATTTTGTTGATCCCTGCCTACAGACAGAAACTAAAACAAGAGTCTCCCAAGCTGAGGTCTGTCCAACGCTGGTCCGACCAAGCTGACTCCACACTCCAAGACTGCTTCCATCACGTGGACTGGGACATGTTTCGTATTGCATCAGATAACAATATTGACAAATACGCTGATTCGGTGTGCGAGTTCATTAGAACGTGCGTTGAAGATGTCGTTCCCATAGCAACGATTAAAACATTCCCTAACCAGAAACCGTGGATTGATGGCAGCATTCGCGTGAAACTCAAAGCGCGAACCACTGCTTTTAATCAGGGCAAGGTGTCTGGTAACATACAAACAGTGCAGCTATTCCCTCCGCAAGGCTATCAAACAAGCTAAGCGTCAGTACAGAGACAAAGTAGAATCTCAATTCAACGGCTCAGACACAAGAGGCATGTGGCAGGGTCTACAGTCAATCACGGACTACAGGAAGAAATCCAGCCCAGTCACGGACCAGGATGTCTTGCTCCCAGGCAGACTAAATAACTTTTTTGCACGCTTTGAGGACAATACAGTGCCACTGACAGGGCCTGCAACGAAAACATGCGGTCTCTCCTTCACTGCAGCCGAGGTGAGAAAGACATTTAAACGTGTTAACCCTCGCAAGGCTGCAGGCCCAGACGGCATCCCCAGCCGCGCCCTCAGAGCATGCGCAGACCAGCTGGCCGGTGTGTTTACGGACATATTCAATCAATCCCTATACCAGTCTGCTGTTCCCACATGCTTCAAGAGGGCCACCATTGTTCCTGTTCCCAAGAAAGCTAAGGTAACTGAGCTAAACGACTACCGCCCCGTAGCACTCACTTCCGTCATCATGAAGTGCTTTGAGAGACTAGTCAAGGACCATATCACCTCCACCCTACCTGACACCCTAGACCCACTCCAATTTGCTTACCGCCCAAATAGGTCCACAGACGATGCAATCTCAACCACACTGCCCTAACCCATCTGGACAAGAGGAATACCTATGTGAGAATGCTGTTCATTGACTACAGCTCGGCATTCAACACCATAGTACCCTCCAAGCTCGTCATCAAGCTCGAGACCCTGGGTCTCGACCCCGCCCTGTGCAACTGGGTACTGGACTTCCTGACGTGCCGCCCCCAGGTGGTGAGGGTAGGCAACAACATCTCCTCCCCGCTGATCCTCAACACTGGGGCCCCACAAGGGTGCGTTCTGAGCCCTCTCCTGTACTCCCTGTTCACCCACGACTGCGAGGCCACGCACGCCTCCAACTCAATCATCAAGTTTGCGGACGACAGAACAGTGCTAGGCTTGATTACCAACAACGACGAGATGGCTTACAGGGAGGAGGTGAGGGCCCTCGGAGTGTGGTGTCAGGAAAATAACCTCACACTCAACGTCAACAAAACTAAGGAGATGATTGTGGACTTCAGGAAACAGCAGAGGGAACACCCCCCTATCCACATCGATGGAACAGTAGTGGAGAGGGTAGCAAGTTTTAAGTTCCTCGGCATACACATCACAGACAAACTGAATTGGTCCACTCACACAGACAGCATTGTGAAGAAGGCGCAGCAGCGCCTCTTCAACCTCAGAGGCTGAAGAAATTCGGCTTGTCACCAAAAGCACTCACAAACTTCTACAGATGCACAATCGAGAGCATCCTGGCGGGCTGTATCCCCGCCTGGTACGGCAACTGCTCCGCCCTCAACCGTAAGGCTCTCCAGAGGGTAGTGAGGTCTGCACAACGCATCACCGGGGGCAAACTACCTGCCCTCCAGGACACCTACACCACCCGATGTTACAGAAAGGCCATAAAGATCATCAAGGACATCAACCACCCGAGCCACTGCCTGTTCACCCCGCTATCATCCAGAAGGCGAGGTCAGTACAGGTGCATCAAAGCTGGGACCGAGAGACTGAAAAACAGCTTCTATCTCAAGGCCATCAGACTGTTAAACAGCCACCACTAACATTGAGTGGCTGCTGCCAACACACTGACACTGACTCAACTCCAGCCACTTTAATAATGGGAATTCATGGGAAATTATGTAAATATATCACTAGCCACTTTAAACAATGCTACCTTATATAATGTTACTTACCCTACATTATTCATCTCATATGCATACGTATATACTGTACTCTATATCATCGACTGTATCCTTATGTAATACATGTATCACTAGCCACTTTAACTATGCCACTTTGTTTTCATACTCATCTCATATGTATATACTGTACTCGATACCATCTACTGTATCTTGCCTATGCTGCTCTGTACCATCACTCATTCATATATCCTTATGTACATATTCTTTATCCCCTTACACTGTGTACAAGACAGTAGTTTTGGAATTGTTAGTTAGATTACTTGTTGGTTATTACTGCATTGTCGGAACTAGAAGCACAAGCATTTCGCTACACTCGCATTAACATCTGCTAACCATGTGTATGTGACAAATAAAATTTGATTTGATTTGATCTTCAACTACCAACTTACCATCCTGAGACAAGGCTGAGTATAGCCCACAAAGATCTCCGCCACGGCACAACCCAAGGGGGGGCGCCAACCCAGACAGGAAGATCACATCAGTGACTCAACCCACTCAAGTGACGCACCCCTCCTAGGGACGGCATGAAAGAACACCAGTAAGCCAGTGACTCAGCCCCTGTAATAGGGTAGGCTGTAGAGAATCCCAGTGGAAAGAGGGGAACCGGCCAGGCAGAGACAGCAAGGGCGGTTCGTTGCTCCAGAGCCTTTCCGTTCACCCTCCCACTCCTGGGCCAGACTACACTCAATCATATGACCCACTGAAGAGATGAGTCTTCAGTAAAGACTCAAAGGTTGAGACCGAGTTTGCGTCTCTCATATGGGGAGGCAGACCATTCCATAAAAATGGAGCTCTATAGGAGAAAGCCCTGCCTCCAGCTGTTTGCTTAGAAATTCTAGGGATAATTAGGAGCCCTGCGTCTTGTGACCGTAGTGTATGTGTAGGTATGTACGGCAGAACTAAACCGTAAAGATAGGTAGGAGCAAGCCCATGTAATGCTTTGTAGGTTAGCAGTAAAACCTTTAAATCAGCCCTTGCCTTGACAGGAAGCCAATGTAGGGAGGCTAGCACTGGAGTAATATGATAAATTTTTTGGGTTCTAGTCAGGATTCTAGCAGCCGTATTTAGCACTAACTGAAGTTTATTTAGTGCTTTATCCGGGTAGCCGGAAGGTAGAGCATTGCAGTAGTCTAACCTAGACGTGACAAAAGCATGGATACATTTTTCTGCATCATTTTTGGACAGAAAGTTTCAGATTTTTGCAATATTATGTAGATGGGAAAAAAGCTGTCCTTGAAACAGTCTTGATATGTTCTTCAAAAGAGAGATCAGGGTCCAGAGTAACGCCGAGGTCCTTCACAGTTTTACTTGAGACGACTGTACCACGACTGTAACCATTAAGATTAATTGTCAGGGGCCTCCCGGGTGGCGCAGTGGTTAAGGGTACTGCAGCGCCAGCTGTGCCATCAGAGACTCTGGGCCCAGGCTCTGTCTTAACCGGCCGCGACCGGGAGGTCTGTGGGGCGACGCACAATTGGCCTAGCGTCGTCTGGGTTAGGGAGGGTTTGGCAGGTAGGGATGTCTTTGTCTCATCGCGCACCAGCGACTTCTGTGGCGGGCCGGGCGCAGTGCGAGCTAACCAAGGTTGCCATGTGCACGGTGTTTCCTCCAACACATTGGTGCGGCTGGCTTCCGGGTTGGATGCGCGCTGTGTAAAGAAGCAGTGCGGCTTGGTTGGCTTGTGTATCGGAGGACGCATGACTTTCAACCTTCGTCTCACCCGAGCCCGTATGGGAGTTGTAGCGATGAGACAAGATAGTAGCTACTAAAACAATTGGACGCCACGAAAAAGGGACCAAAAAAAAAAAAAAAAAAAGATTAATTGTCAGATTCAACAGAAGATCTCTTTGTTTCTTGGGACCTAGAACAAGCATCTCTGTTTTGTCCGAGTTTAAAAGTAGAAAGCTTGCAGCCATCCACTTCCTTATGTCTGAAACACATATTTTTAGCGAGGGCAATTTTGGGGCTTCACCATGTTTCATTGAAATGTACAGCTGTGTGTCATCCGCATAGCAGTGAAAGTTAACATTATGTTTTCGAATTACATCCCCAAGAGGTAAAATATAGAGTGAAAACAATAGTGGTCCTAAAACGGAACCTTGAGGAACACCGAAATTTACAGTTGATTTGTCAGAGGACAAACCATTCACAGAGACAAACTGATATCTTTCCGACAGATAAGATCTAAACCAGGCCAGAACTTGTCTATGTAGACCAATTTGGGTTTCCAATCTTTCCAAAATAATGTGGTGATTGATGGTGTCAAAAGCAGCACTAAGGTTTAGGAGGACGAGGACAGATGCAGAGCCTCGGTATGATGCCATTAAAAGGTAATTTACCACCTTCACAAGTGCAGTCTCAGTGCTATGATGGGGTCTAAAACCAGACTGAAGCATTTCGTATACATTGTTTGTCTTCAGGAAGGCAGTGAGGCTGCGCAACAGCCTTTTCAAAAATGTTTGAGAGGAATGGAAGATTCGATATAGTCCGATAGTTTTTTATATGTTCTGGGTCAAGGTTTGGCTTTTTCAAGAGAGGCTTTATTACTGCCACTTTTAGTGAGTCTGGAACACATCCGGTGGATATAGAGCTGTTTATTATGTTCTACATAGGAGGGGCAGCTCTTTCAGTAGTTTAGTTGGAATAGGGTCCAGTATGCAGCTTGAAGGTTTAGAGGCCATGATTATTTTCATCATTGTGTCAAGAGATATAGTACTAAAACACTTGAGTGTTTCCCTTGATCCTAGGTCCTGGCAGAGTTGTGCAGACTCAGGACAACTGAGCTTTGGAGAAACACGCAGATTTAAAGAGGAGTCCGTAATTTGCTTTCTAATAATCATGATCTTTTCCTCAAAGAAGTTCATGAATTTATTACTGTTGAAGTGAAAGCCATCCTCTCTTGGGGAATGTTGCTTTTTAGTTAGCTTTGCAGACAGTATCAAAAAGGAATTTCGGATTGTTCTTATTTTCCTCAATTAAGTTGGAAAAATAGGATGATCGAGCAGCAGTGAGGGCTCTTCGATACTGCACGGTACTGTCTTTCCAAGCTAGTAGGAAGACTTCCAGTTTGGTGTGGCGCCATTTACGTTCCAATTTTCTGGAAGCTTGCTTCAGAGCTCGGGTATTTTCTGTATACCAGTTTCTTATGAGAAATGTTTTTAGTTTTTAGGGGTGCAACTGCATCTAGGGTATTGCACAAGGTTAAATTAAGTTCCTCAGTTAGGTGGTTAACTGATTTTTGTCCTCTGGCGTCCTTGGGTAGGCAGAAGGAGTCTGGAAGGGCATCAAGGAATCTTTGTGTTGTCTGAGAATTTATAGCACGACTTTTGATGTTCCTTGGTTGGGGTCTGAGCAGATTTTTTGTTGCAATTGCAAACGTAATAAAATGGTGGTCCGATAGTCCAGGATTATGAGGAAAAACATTAAGATCCACAACATTTATTCCATGGGACAAAACTAGGTCCAGAGTATGACTGTGACAGTGAGTAGGTCCAGAGACATGTTGGACAAAACGCACTGAGTCGATGATGGCTCCGAAAGCCTTTTGGAGTGGGTCTGTGGACTTTTCCATGTGAATATTAAAATCATCAAAGATTAGAATATTATCTGCTATGACTACAAGGTCCGATAGTAATTCAGGGAACTCAATGAGGAACGCTGTATATGGCCCAGGAGGCCTGTAAACAGTAGCTATAAAAAGTGACTGAGGAGGCTGCTTAGATTTCATGTCTAGAAACTCAAAAGACGAAAACATAATTTTTTTTTTGTAAATTGAAATTTGCTATCGTAAATGTTAGCAACACCTCTGCCTTTGCGGGATGCACGGGGGATATGGTCACTAGTGTAGCCAGGAGGTGAGGCCTCATTCAACACAGTAAATTCATCAGGCTTAAGCCATGTTTCAGTCAGGCCAATCACATCAAGATTATGATCAGCGATTAGTTCATTGACTATAATTGCCTTTGAAGTAAGGGATCTAACATTAAGTAGCCCTATTTTGAGATGTGAGGTATCATGATCTCTTTCAATAATGACAGGAATGGAGGAGGTCTTTATCCTAGTGAGATTTCTAAGGCGAACACCGCCATGTTTAGTTTTGCCCAACCTAGGTCGAGGCACAGACACGGTCTCAATGGGGATAGCTGAGCTGACTACACTGACTGTGCTGGTGGCAGACTCCACTAAGCTGGCAGGCTGGCTAACAGCCTGCTGCTGCCTGACCTGCACCCTATTTCATTGTGGAGCTAGAGGAGTTAGAGCCCTGTCTATGTTGGTAGATAAGATGAGAGCACCCCTCCAGCTAGGATGGAGTCCGTCACTCCTCAGCAGGCCAGGCTTGGTCCTGTTTGTGGGTGAGTCCCAGAAAGAGGGCCAATTATCTACAAATTCTATCTTTTGGGAGGGGCAGAAAACAGTTTTCAACCAGCGATTGAGTTGTGAGACTCTGCTGTAGAGCTCATCACTCCCCCTAACTGGGAGGGGGCCAAAGACAATTACTCAATGCCGACACATTTTTCTAGCTGATTTACACGCTGAAGCTATGTTGCGCTTGGTGATCTCTGACTGTTTCATCCTAACATCGTTGGTGCCGACGTGGATAACAATATCTCCATGCTCTCTACACTCGCCAGTTTTAGCTTTAGCCAGCACCATCTTCAGATTAGCCTTAACGTCGGTAGCCCTGCCCCCTGGTAAACAGTGTATGATCGCTGGATGATTCGTTTTAAGTCTAATACTGCGGGTAATGGAGTCGCCAATGACTAGGGTTTTCAATTTATCAGAGCTAATGGTGGGAGGCTTCGGCGTCTCAGACCCCGTAACGGGAGGAGTAGAGACCAGAGAAGGCTCGGCCTCTGACTGCGACTCGCAGCTTAATGGGGAAAACCGGTTGAATGTTTCTGTCGGCTGAATGAGCGACACCGGTTGAGCGTTCCTACAGCATTTCCCTCCAGAAACCGTGAGAAAGTTGTCCGGCTGCGGGGACCATGCGAGGGGATCTGGTACTTCCTGTTTATAGCTCCACATTCATCTGGTACTTCCTGTATATAGCTCCACATTGATCTGGTACTTCCTGTATATAGCTCCACATTCATCTGGTACGTCCTGTATATAGCACCACATTCATCTGGTACTTCCTGTATATAGCTCCACATTAATCTGTTACTTCCTGTATATAGCTCCACATTCATCTGGTACTTCCTGTATATAGCTCCACATTGAGCTGGTACTTCCTGTATATAGCTCCGCATTGATCTGGTACTTCCTGTATATAGCTCCGCATTGATCTGGTACTTCCTGTATATAGCTCCGCATTCATCTGGTACTTCCTGTATATAGCTCCGCATTCATCTGGTACTTCCTGTATATAGCTCCGCATTCATCTGGTACTTCCTGTATATAGCTCCGCATTCATCTGGTACTTCCTGTATATAGCTCCGCATTCATCTGGTACTTCCTGTATATAGCTCCGCATTCATCTGGTACTTCCTGTATATAGCTCCGCATTCATCTGGTACTTCCTGTATATAGCTCCGCATTCATCTGGTACTTCCTGTATATAGCTCCGCATTCATCTGGTACTTCCTGTATATAGCTCCGCATTCATCTGGTACTTCCTGTATATAGCTCCGCATTCATCTGGTACTTCCTGTATATAGCTCCGCATTGATCTGGTACTTCCGGTATATAGCTCCGCATTGATCTGGGACTTCCTGTATATAGCTCCACATTCATCTGGGACTTCCTGTATATAGCACCACATTAATCTGGTACTTCCTGTATATAGCTCCACATTCATCTGATACTTTTTTTTTCTTTTTTTTTCCTTTGTATATATTGCATATATTTTTATTTTATTTTAACCTCAGTTCCAACATACTCTCCTGCAACCCTTATCACCCAATGTGGTATTTATCTACTATTTTCTTTACTTTATAACCGGAACCCCCAACAGAAGCTAGCCAGCTAACTAGCTACTAGCTAATAGTCAGTTAGCCACGGCTTGCGGTCATCAGCTATCCTAAGCCTGGTCAACTCCTGCCAGTCTGCACAGGGTGATTCAACCCAGAGCATACCGGACTGCTCTTTCTCCAGCTCCTGTTTCCTACTGCAAACTCTGAAACTTTTCACCTGGATCATCGCAGCTAGCTAGCTGCTATCCGAGTGGCTACCCCCTGGCTAACGTCTCTCTCCCGGAGCAAGCACCAGTGAGCCTGGAACTAGCCTTGTGCTAGGTCCAGCCCCCGGCTAGCTGAAGAGGTCCATCAGCCTCTTAAGAATAGAGTACATATTTTTCCAACTGGCCTGTACCCCTTTTACTGCCGACATGGAGCCCCACCGATTCCACCACGACTATTGTATCGACATAATCCGCCCGAGGGGTGTCAACAGGTTCCTCCGTCGCGTCGTCCCCTGAAGGCCCATCCGCTAGCCTGCTAGCCGTGGCCCACTAGCTGTCTAGAGCATATTGGACTGCTTGCCGAAGAGGTCCATCAGCCAATTTTTTGGGCTACAATACCTATTTTGGCAATTGTCCTGAACCCCTTTACTTACAGGCTTTCTTCCATTGCGACATCCCCCTAAGGCCCTTCTGCTAGCCTGCCATCCCCGGCCCGCTAGCTGTCTGAATCGCCGTGTCTCAAGCTTGCCTAGCCTCCCAATGGTCCCTATGATCACCCGGCTACGCATGCCTCACCCTAATATCAATATGTCTTGTCCGTTGCTGTTTTGGTTAGTTTAATTGTCTTATTTCACTGTAGAGACTCCAGCCCTGCTCATTATGTCTTAGCTAGCCCTTTTGTTTCACCTCCCACACATGCGGTGACCTCACCTGGTCTAAATGATGTCTCTAGAGACAATATCTCTCTCATTGTCACGCAATGCCTAGGTTTACCTCCACTGTATTCACATCCTACCATACCCTTGTCTGTACCTTATGCCTTGAATTTATCCTTCCACGCCCAGAAACCTGTACTAGACGGCCAGTCCTTATAGCCTTTAGCCGTACCCTTATCCTACTCCTCCTCTGTTCCTCTGGTGATGTAGAGGTTAATCCAGGCCCTGCAGCACCTAGCTCCACTCCCATTCCCCAGGTGCTCTCATTTGTTGATTTCTGTAACTGTAAAAGCCTTGGTTTCATGAAAGTTAACATTAGAAGCCTCCCTAAGTTTGTTTTACTCACTGCTTTAGCACACTCTGCCAACCCGGATGTCCTAGCTTCTTATGGCTTGGGGGCAGTATTTAGAAGCTAGGACGTCTGGATGAGAAGCATGCCCAAAGTAAACTGCCTGTTACTCAGGCCCAGAAGCTAGGATATGCATAGATTTGAATAGAAAACACTCCAACGTTTCTAAAACTGTTAAAATAATGTACGTGAGTTTAACAGAATTGATATGGCAGGCGAAAACCCAAGGAAAATCCATCCAGGAAGTGGAATTTTTTGATGTGAGTAATTTTCAATTGAATGCCTATAGAGTACCTAAATGGTTATGACCCAGATTACAGTTCCTATGGCTTCCACTAGATGTCAACAGTCTTTAGACATTGTTTCAGGCTTGTTTCCTGAAAAATTAAGAAGAAAGAAAGGTCTCAGTAAATGGACTGTAGAATCATGCAGTGCTGGTTTGCACGTGTGACTGAGTGCGTTTCCTTTGTTGTTTTTCCTTTTTATTGAATACGCTATGGTCCGGTTGAAATATTATAGATTATTTAGACAGTAGACAACCTGAGGCAGGGTAGCCTAGTGGTTAGAGCGTTGGACTAGTAACCGGAAGGTTGTGAGTTCAAACCCCCGAGCTGACAAGGTACAAATCTGTCGTTCTGCCCCTGAACAGGCAGTTAACCCACTGTTCCCAGGCCGTCATTGAAAATAAGAATTTGTTCTTAACTGACTTGCCTGGTTAAATAAAGGTAAAATAAAATAAAATAAAAAAATAAACATCGATTGACATGTTTCTACGAACTTTGCCGGTACTATTAGGATGTATTCATCTGCATGTTTTGACCTCTTTTGAGCCAGTGTATTGAACAAAACGCTCCAACAAAACAGAGTTTTTGGGATATAAAGAGGGACTTTATCGAATAAAACAACCATTTATTGTGTAGCTGGGACTCTTGTGACTGCAATCAGATGAAAGTCTTCAAAGGTAAGTGATTCATTTTATCGCTATTTCGGACTTTCGTGACTTCTACTTGGTTGGAAAATGTTTGTATGCTTTTGTAAACAGGGCACTGTCATCAGATTATTGCATGGCAAATTAGCACTAGGAGCTGACTATACGGTGGCAAGGTTGGTCACTTTGTCTCCACTTGTTCCCTGCATCCAGCAAAAGAGGTGGCTTGGCAGTAGTGCGGGACATACTGTTGAGCCAAATCACCTGCTCGTCTCCCCCACACCCCTACTTGACAGCGCCCCCTTGTGGCAGAGCCAGGCCTTTCCTCTGCCTGCTCTCATCGACTCGGGCGCCGAAGAGTTTCCTGGACCGTGGTGTCGTTACCCAGTTGGGCCTGGACACTCTTCCACTCAATTCACCCCTCGATGCCAATGCTCTCAATGGAGAGCTCCTCGCCCTGGGAGAGAACTGTCCCTGTCATCCTGCATCTCTCTGGAAACCACCAGAAAATGATCAGTTTCCGCATAATCAACTGCCCTCACTCTCCCCTGGGAGTTTCCCTCCATCAGAAGGCTTCAAGACACCTCAGTACATAGATCGCCTTCCCCCCTCAGCAGGCTTCAAGAGAGTATAGATACGTTTTAACTCCCTCAGCAAACTTGAAGACACCACAGTACAGTTCTCCTCACTCCCTCAGAAGGCTTCAAAACAAATAGTTCTCCTCCTCAGCAGGTTTCAGGACACCACAGTACAGAGTTAATCTCGCTGCCTCAGCAGGCCTTAATACACTGCAGTTCATAGTTGTCCTCCCTAAGCAGGCTTCAAGACAACAAATAACTAAATTGTTCAGCCTCCCTCAGGAAGTTTCAAGACACCACAGTACAGAGTTCTCGTTCCCCCCTCAGCAGGCTTCAAGACACCGCTGTTCAGGGTTCTTGTCCCTCAGCAGGCTTCAAGACACCACAGTACAGAGTTATCCTCCCCCCTCATCAGTTCTCAAGACACAATGGTACAGAGTTATCTTCCCCCCTCAGCAGGCCTCAAGACACAACAGTACAGAGTTCCCCCCCTCAGCAGGCCTCAAGACACAATGGTACAGAGTTCTCCTACCCCCTCAGCAGGCCTCAAGACACAATGGTACAGAGTTCTCATCAGGCTTCAAGACACCACAATACAGAGTTCCCGTCCCTCATCAGCAGGCTTCAAGACACCACAGTACAGAGTTCCCATCCCTCATCAGCAGGCTTCAAGACACCACAGTACAGAGTTCCCATCCCTCATCAGCAGGCTTCAAGACACCACAGTACAGAGTTCCCATCCCTCATCAGGCTTCAAGACACCACAGTACAGAGTTCCCATCCCTCATCAGGCTTCAAGACACCACAGTACAGAGTTCCCATCCCTCATCAGGCTTCAAGACACCACAGTACAGAGTTCCCGTCCCTCATCAGGCTTCAACATACCGCAGCTGTTTTACTGTGGGACTAGGGAACACAGAAGATAATGGTATGCCCACACAGAGTGGTTAAACTCCTGGAAACAGACAGGGAAACTTCTGGCATGGTGATGTTTTCTTTCTATGCTCTCGCAGCATAGCGTAGCAGGCTTCAGAACACTGTAAATCCATTATGTAACCTGTTGTATATCACAGACTGAGAGTCGTTGGAGAGCAGAGCTCCACCAGAGGACTGGAGAGGAGTCAGAGTGAATGATGTGTTGATGAGGTTAATGGAGGGGTTCCCACACACATTTGGTGGAAACAACAGTATGATAAATGTTTCCCTCTTTTGAATATTACTTATGTTTATGACAAAAATGGAAGCAGTTGCAATCAGATCTTATCAGAAGAATAATGATGTCTATTTGTTTGGATTTCGTTCCTGAAGCTCTTGGTTTTTACTTGGTATGGTTAACATACCTTTTCATACACCAACGTGTGAGTGTCATTTCACAGGTAGCCTAGTGGTGAGAGCGTTGAGCCAGTAACCTGAAAGGTTACTAGATCGAATCCCCGACATGACCAGGTAAAAATCTGTTGTTCCTAGGTCGTCATTGTAAATAAGAATTTGTTCTTAACTGATCTTGCCTAGTTAAATAAAAAACAAGTCTCAATGTAATACATCCTCCATCAAGATCCTTCTTTAATGACCTGGTACGTTTTTCATTCCATTTGATTTACTGTGGCTACATTCTCTCATTTGCTTGAGAAAGACATCAACACCTAATGCTTTAAAGCACTTTCATTTAGCTAGTGTTTATATTTCTCCTATACCTCTGTGTGATGTCAGTACTGAGGGTTTCTCTCTACTTCCAGGGCAGTAACATTCAGCTGTAGTATCTGTTTCTCTCTACTTCCAGGGCAGTAACATTCAGCTGTAGTATCTGTTTCTCTCTACTTCCAGGGCAGTAACATTCAGCTGTAGTATCTGTTTCTCTCTACTTGCAGGGCAGTAACATTCAACTGTAGTATCTGTTTCTCTCTACTTCCAGGGCAGTAACATTCAACTGTAGTATCTGTTTCTCTCTACTTCCAGGGCAGTAACATTCAGCTGTAGTATCTGTTTCTCTTTACTTCCAGGGCAGTAACATTCAACTGTAGTATCTGTTTCTCTCTACTTCCAGGGCAGTAACATTCAACTGTAGTATCTGTTTCTCTCTACTTCCAGGGCAGTAACATTCAACTGTAGTATCTGTTTCTCTCTACTTCCAGGGCAGTAACATTTAGCTGTAGTATCTGTTTCTCTCTACTTCCAGAGCAGTAACATTCAAGTGTAGTATCTGTTTCTCTCTACTTCCAGGGCAGTAACATTCAGCTGTAGTATCTGTTTCTCTCTACTTCCAGGGCAGTAACATTCAACTGTAGTATCTCTTTCTCTCTACTTCCAGGGCAGTAACATTCAACTGTAGTATCTGTTTCTCTCTACTTCCAGGGCAGTAACATTCAGCTGTAGTATCTGTTTCTCTCTACTTCCAGGGCAGTAACATTTAGCTGTAGTATCTGTTTCTCTCTACTTCCAGGGCAGTAACATTTAGCTGTAGTATCTGTTTCTCTCTACTTCCAGGGCAGTAACATTCAGCTGTAGTATCTGTTTCTCTCTACTTCCAGGGCAGTAACATTCAACTGTAGTATCTGTTTCTCTCTACTTCCAGGGCAGTAACATTCAACTGTAGTATCTGTTTCTCTCTACTTCCAGGGCAGTAACATTCAACTGTAGTATCTGTTTCTCTATACTTCCAGGGCAGTAACATTCAGCTGTAGTATCTGTTTCTCTCTACTTCCAGGGCAGTAACATTTTTTCTGTTTCTCTCTACTTCCAGGGCAGTAACATTCAGCTGTAGTATCTGTTTCTTTATACTTCCAGAGCAGTAACATTCAGCTGTAGTATCTGTTTCTCTCTACTTCCAGGGCAGTAACATTCAACTGTAAAGCTGCTTCAGAAAGAGCCATGTCCCTTTCACGCTCAACAAATTACAGCTAATTTGTCTCCAGAGCCCCATTTGCTCCTGGTTTTGATGTGTATTTTTATGTGTACCATATTAAAGCAAGAGTGACTCAGTAATCCGAAAGTTCTTCAACTCAGCAGGGGAATCAGGAGTCTTGTTAGAATGCTCAAAAACAGGAAAAGCCATAATACCATCGCGAAATGGAAAAATGCAAGAATATCTGAATACCAATTTATAGAGGGGTATACTTCCTTCAGAAGGAACATGTATCCCCTTGACTTTTACAGCCTGACTGGGGTACTAAGCTAACGTATGTTTTAAGTTGGTCATGTCAATACAATATTTGATTTATATTTTTGAATATATTTGATAAAATATTGAATTTGGCCTTTACTATTTTAGCCGTTAGATATGCATTGAGTAACACGTCCATAAATTGCAAAAAAAGACTCCAAAAAGCTTAAAGAACAAGGTTTTGAAGTGTCTGTCGTATATCTAGGGGATATAAGAAAGCTCAGGAAATATTTTGGTCACATATTAAACCCCTTAGTTTTGTGCCAACAAAAATATCTCCATGCTTCCATTCATTTTTATGGGTTACCTTCAGATTAGACCCGTGACAATTGGGGGGTCTTGAGAGTCTCTCTTTTCCACTGTGGGGTCATATTAGTTTGTAGCCCAAACGGTTCGGACGCTACTGACAGAAGTTGGCACATCAGCATTACCGACTTCAGACGAGCCCAGTGGGGCTTCTGAGAGTCTCGTCTTTCATATTAATTTGTAGGAAGCTACAGATGTTTTTGTGAGACGTTTTCGTGAGAAGATGTTTTATGGTCTTACAAACACCACTTTAACTAGGCCACCTTCCACCGCAGATGTGGAATGCCGACATATCTCTAGTTTAAACTGACAGATTTTGATAAGGATTTTCAAAAAATTATATTACTTAGATTAACGCACAGATACTTCAATAGACTCTTAATTACACTTTGGATGGTGTATCAATATGACAAAGAACATGGCTGACGGTTTACATTATGTAAAACCAATTGTGCTATTTTCTTAGTTGGTTTGTGTTTTGTGTAACTTATTTTTAAACTTGTGTACATAATGTTACTGTCTCTTATGACTGAAAATCAGTTCTGGACATCAGAACTGCGATTACTCACTGCGGACTGGAAGAAACTTTTTCCTTTAACGAGTCGACAAGAAGGATATCCTGCTTTCACTGGAACAGGGCCAGATCCCCACCTTTTACGTGAAGAAAAGATGCAGGAAAAGGGGCCACAGATCGGGCAGCCTTCTAGAATCCGTAGGCGAGCGAGTAAACTCCCACTGCCATCCAGTCTTCTTGCTAACGTGCAATCATCGGAAAATAAAATTGATGACCTACGATTAAGATTATCCTACCAACGGGACATTAAACAATGTAACATCTTACGTTTCACCAAGACATGTCTGAATGACGATACGGACAATATTGAGCTACCGGGATTTTCAGAAACAGAACAGAGATGCTAACTCTGGTAAGAGGAGGGTGGGGGTTTGTCTATTTGTAAAAATAACAGCTAGTGCGAGTTGTCTAATATTAAAGAAGTCTTGCGGTATTGCTTGCCTGAGGTAGAGTACATTATGATAAGCTGTAGACCACACTATCTATCATCTACAAGGTTATAATCTATATTATTCGGAGCCATCTATTTACCACCACAGAACAAAGCTGGCACTAAGACCGCACTCAACCAACTCTATAATGCCATAAGCAAAGAAGGAAATGCTCACCCAGAGGTGGCGCTCCTTAATACAGGAAACTTTAATCACTTTTACCCAATTTTTACCAGAATGTCACATGTGCAACCAGAAAAAAAAATCCTAGACTACCTTTACTCCATACACAAAGATGCATATAAAGCTCTCCCCCACTCTCCATTTGGCAAATCTGACCATAATTCTATCCTTCTGATTCCTGCTTAGTGGTTCGAGCGTTAAACTAATAACCGAAAGGTTGAATCCCTGAACAAGGCAGTTAACCCACTGTTCCAAGGCCGTCATTGCAAATAAGAATTTGTTTTAACTGACTTGCCTAGTTAAAAAAAACAAAAAAAAACAGTGACTCGCTCAATATGGAAGTGGTCGGTGGCTACAAGACTGTTTTGCTCTAGCTCTCTTTTGTTTTAGCACACACTGGAATAGGTTCCAGGATTCATCCAATGGCTTTGAGGAGTACACCACCTCAGTTATCGGCTTCATCAATAAGTGCATCGATGACGTCGTCCCCGCAGTGACTGTATGTACATATCTCAAACAGAAGCCATGGATTACAGGCAACATCTGTTTCGAGCTAAAGGCTAAAGGCAAGAGCTGCTGTTTTCAAGGAGCTGGAGACTAATCCGGACTCTTATAAGGAATCCCGCTATGCCCTCAGACAAACCACCAAACAAGAAAAGTGTCAATACAGGATTAACTTCTTAAGGTATAGGGGGCAGCATTTTCACTTTTGGATAAATAGCGTGCCCAATTTCAACTTCCTGCTACTCATGCCAAGAATATAAGTTTATAAAACTGTTTGAATCATGTCTGTGAGTATAACGGAACTTATGTAGCAGGCAAAACCCAGAGGACTAACCGTTCAGATTTTTTTTTTTTAGGTCTCTGTCTGTTCAGTGAGTTCTCGTTGGCAAACGATATTTCTTAGGAACTTGTTTTCAGTTCCTACCATTTCCACTGGATGTCACCAGTCTTTGGAATTTGGTTGAGGTTATTCATTTGTGCAATGAAGAAGTAGGCCATCTAGGAACTGCGTAACACTGTTGAGAGTTGTGCAAGATGTGAAAAGTAGATTGGTTTGTTCTGTTCCTGAATTGAACACAGAGAGACCCGTCTTCAATTTGATCGATAATTAACGTTTAAAAATACCTAAAGTTGTATTACAAAAGTAGTTTGAAATATTTTGCCAAGTTTATAGGCAACTTTTGAAATATTTTGTAGTGATGTTGCACATTTTGGAAGCTGTTTTTTTCTGGATATTTTTTTTCTGGATGAAACGCGCCAAATAAATTGACATTTTGGATATATATGGATGGAATTAATTCGAACAAAAGGACCAATTGTGATGTTTATGGGACATATTGGAGTGCCATCAAAAGAAGCTCGTCAAAGGTAAGGCATGTTTTATATTTTAATTCTGCCTTTTGTGTAGTGCCTGCAGGGTTGAAATATGCTAACTTCTTTATTTACTGTTGTACTATCATCAGATAATAGCTTCTTATGCTTTCGCCGAAAAGCCTTTAAAAACTCTGACATGTTGGCTGGATTCACAATGAGTGTAGCTTTAATTGAGTGTCTTACATGTGTGATTTAATGAAAAAAAATGTATTACATTTTTTTTATTTTATTTGCCTCTCTGCATTTTCCCTGTTTTTTGCTCAAGTGGGACGTAACCGTCCCCGATACCATAGAAGTTACAAAGTTAAGAATGAATCCTACTACACCGGCTCCGATGCACGTTGGATGTGGCAGACGCAGATGCAAGCTGCCCAGTGATGCGAGCCTACCAGACAAGCTAAATGCCTTTTATGCTCGCTTCGAGGCAAGCAACACTGAATCATGCATGAGCGCACCAGCTGTCCTGGATGACTGTGTGATAACGCTCTCCGTAGCCTATTTGAACAAAACCTTTAAACAGGTCAACATTCACAAAGCTGCTGGGCCAGACGGATTACCAGAATGTGTACTCAAAACATGCACGGACCAACTGTCAAGTTTCTTCACTGACATTTTCAACCTTCAACCTCTTCCTGACCGAGTCTATACCTACATGTTTCAAGTAGACCACCATAGTCCCTGTGTCGAAGTAAGCGTCAATAACCTGCCTAAATGATTACCACCCTGTGGCACTCACGTCGGTAGCCATGAAAGGCTTTGATAGAATGGTCTAGGCTCACATCAACAGCATACTCCCGGACACCCTAGACCCACTAACTAAGCTAAGAACTCTGGGACTAAACACCTTCCTCTGCAACTGGATCCTGGACTTCCTGACGGGCCACCCCCAGGTGGTAAGAGTAGGCAACAAAACGTCTGCCTCTGATCCTTAACACTGGGGCCCCTCAGAGGTGTGTACTTAGTCCTCTCCTTTATTCCCTGTTCACTCACGACTGAGTGGCAAAACTTGACTGCAACACCATCATTAAGTTTGCTGACGACACAACAGTGGTAAGCCTGATCACCGACAACGATGAGACGGCCTATAATGAGGAGGTCAGAGAATTGGCAGTGTGGTGTCAGGACAACAACCTCTCCCTCAATGTGAGCCAGACAAAGGAGCTTATCATGGACTATAAGAAACAGAGGGCCGAACAGGCCCCCATTCTCATCGACGGGGCTGAAGTGGAGCAGATCGAGTTTCAAGTTCCTTGGTGTCCACATCACCAACGATCTATCATGGTCCAAACACTCCAAGACAGTCATGAAGACGACAAAACCTTTTCCCCTTCAGGCGACTGAAAAGATTTGGCATGGGTCCCAGATCCTCAAAAGGTTCTACAGCTGCACCATCTAGAGCATCCTGACCGGTTGCATCACTGCCTGGTACGGCAACTGCTCTGCATCTGACAGTAAGGCGCTACAGAGGGTAGTGCGTACTGCCCAGTACATCACTGGGGACAAGCTCCCTGCCATCCAGGACCTATACAATAGGCAGTGGCAGAGGAAAGCCCATCAAATTGTCAGACTCCAGTCACCCAAATTATAGATTGTTTCTCTGCTACCGCACGGAAAGCGGTAGCGGAGCGTCAAGTCTAAGACTGCTGAACAATTAATAAAATCGCCACCAGACAATTTCCATTGAACCACCGCCTTTTGTACACTGCTGCCACCCTCTGTTTGTTATCTATTATCATTTCATCCTCACCTACATGTACAAATGACCTC
This sequence comes from Oncorhynchus mykiss, assembly GCF_013265735.2. NCBI lineage: Eukaryota > Metazoa > Chordata > Actinopteri > Salmoniformes > Salmonidae > Oncorhynchus > Oncorhynchus mykiss. The sequence continues at coordinate 75,458 of NC_048576.1, read as the reverse complement.
ACCTAACCTATACCTCTATACCTCGTGCTTCTACACCTGCATTGCTTGCTGTATGGGGTTTTAGGCTGGGTTTCTGTACAGCACTTTGAGATATCAGCTGATGTACGAAGGGCTATATAAATACATTGGATTTGATTTAACCTGTACCCCCACACACTGACTCGGTACCGGTTTCCCTGTATATAGCCTCGTTATTGTGTAACTTTTTATTTTAGTCTACTTGGTAAATATCTTCTTAACTCTTCTTGAACTGCACTGTTGGTTAAGGGCTTGTAAGTAATTCACGGTAAAGTCTACACTTGTTGTATTCGACACGTGACAAATCAAGTTTGATTTGATACCGGCGTTCTTCCTTATGCAGTTATCTGAGAGGAAGGAAACTGCTCAGGGATTTCACCATAAGGATAATGGTTACTTTTAAACAGTTACAGAGTTTAATGGATGTGATATGAGAACTGAGGATGGATCAACAACATTGTAGTTACTCCACAATACTAAAATAAAATTATTCCAAAGCATGCCTCCTGTTTGCAGCAAGGCACTAAAGTAATACTGCTAAAAAATGTGGTGAAGCAATTCACTTTTTGTCCTGAATGGTTTGGGGCAAATCCAATAGAACATATTAAGTAACACTCTCCAGATTTTCACGCATAGTGGTGGCTGCATCATGTTATGGGAATGCTTGTAATTGTTAAGGATTGGAGTTTTTCAGGATAAAAATTAAACAATGTATCTAAACACAAGCAAAATTCTATAGGAAAACTTGGTTCAGTCTGTTTCCACCAGACATTGGGAGATTAATTCACCTTTCAGCAGGGTAATAACCTAAAACACAAGACCAAATCTATTTAATATGATTTGAATTATGATAGAATCTCATCTAAACTACATGTGCTTCAGTCCGTTCCCCTCTGACCATGGATGATGAGGTTATGATAATATGAATAAAGGTTATGGGTTGCATCTAAAATGACACCCTACTCTCAGAGCTCTGGTCAAAGTAGTGCACTAGGAGTAGGGCACCATTTGGTATAATGTCTCACTGTGGACTGCTGTCTCTATGTCCCAGGGCTTCTGATATCAGGCACTATGCATGCAATATGTATGTCTTTTTAATATTTAATTACATCACCCTCTGTCTGTCAGTTCTTTATAATGACAGCCAATGACCTCTGACCTTTAATAAACTCAACTGACATGAAGCATTAGACATGGAACCGGGTCTTCTCTTTATTGAGCAGTTTAGAAATGAAAATATTAGCGTTTATATTTGTCTTGATATGAGGTTTGGAGGTCGCCTGGCTAAAATGGCAAGACAGCTCACAGTCTGGTGTAAGCCAGGCTAGCTGGAGGCTCATTGGTTCCTTTAGCTCTTCAGGAGTGTGGCTATTGTGGTGGAGTGTAATTGTTGTGGTGTGTAAGATTTTGTGGTGGAGTGTAGTTGTTGTCGTGGACCACTCAGCCCCTACCCAAATGGTCATGCTCCATAGTAATTGTATCTCTCTCTCTCTAACTACTCTCTCCTCTTCCATCCTATCATCCCTCAATTCTGCTAAATCCTTCTCCCTTCTGTCTCCTGATTCTGCCTCTACAACCCGACTCTCCTCCCTTTCCTATAACTCGCACTGTCTCCTTTCCTCCCGGCTGGCTCGGCCCTGCCCTCCGTAGCTGAGTGACTCATTGCGAGCATACAGAACAGGGCTGTGGGCATCTGAGAGAAAATGAAGGAAAACTAAACTTCTGGAGGACCTATCATCCTTTTACTCCCTCCTCTCTACCTTCTCTTCCTCTGTATTTGCTGCTAAAGCCACTTTCTATCACTAAATTTCAAGCTTCTGCCTCTAACCCTAGGAAACTCTTTTCCACCTTCTCCTCCCTCCTTAATCCTCCACCCCCCCCCCCCCCCGCTCCCTCTTCCCTCTCTGCGGACGAATTTGTCAACCACTTTGAAAAAGGGTTGACGACATCCACTACTCATTCACTCAGCCTAATGAGTCCACTCGTCTCACACAGAGCCACTCTACGCCTTGACCTCTTTCTCCCCTCTCTCACCAGATGACCCTGCGACTAGTGAGGTCTGGCCGCCCAACAATCCTGCCCGCTCGACCCCATCCCCTCCTCCCTTCTCCAGACCATCTCTGGAGACCTTCTCCCATTCCTCACTTCCCTCATCAACTCATACTTGTCCCCTGGCTGTGTACCCTTTGATTTCAAAATAAACCGAGACACTCCCCTCCTCAAGAAACCAAAACTCCAATCTGATGTCAACAACTACAGACCTGTATCCCTTCTTTCTTTTCCTTCCAAAACACTTGAGCGTGCTGTCTCTGATCAACTTTCTCGTTATCTCTCGATCTTCTTGACCCTAACCAGTCAGGCTTCAAGAATGGTCACTCAACCGAGTCTGCTCTTCTCTGTGTCACAGAGGCTTGCCACACTGTGAAAGGTGACTCTCTCACCTCTGTTCTCATCCTCCTAGATCTATCCGCTGCCTTTGAAACCGTGAACCATCAGATCCTCCTCTCCATCCTCTCAGGGCTGGGGGTCTCAGGCTCCGCCTCCTCTCCACCCTCTCGGGCTGAGGGTCTCAGGCTCTGCATACTCTTAGATTGCATCCTACCTGGCAGGCCGCTCCTACCAGTGTCTGTGTCTCTGTGTCTGCACCACATACTCTCACTACTAGTATCCCCCAGGGCTCGGTTCTAGGCCCTCTTCTCTCTATACCACAAGTCACTCGGCTTTGTAATATCCTCACATGTCTCTCCTATCATTGCTATGCGGATGACACTCAACTACTTTTCTCCTTCCCCCATCTGACACCCAAATGGTGACCCGCATCTCTGCTTGCCTGGCAGATATCTTGGATTTCAGTCCACCACTTCAAACTTAATCTTGACAAGACGGAACTGCTCATCCTCCCGGGGAAGGCCTGCCCACTCAATGACCTACAATTCACGGTTGACAACTTCACATTGTCACCCTCCCAGAGCGCAAAGAACCTTGACTTGACCCTGGAAAACACCTGCAAACATAAAAGCATTGAACCGCTTCTGCAGGTTCATGCTCTACAACATCCATAGAGTACGACCCTACCTCACACAGGAAGTGGCGCAGGTCCTAATCCAGGCACTTGTCCTCTCCAGTCCAGACTACTGCAAATGTTTATGTAGTGTTAAAACTTCTTAAGGCTAGAGAACACTATTTTCACGTCCGGATGAAAAGTGTGCCCAAAGTAAACTGCCTGCTACTCAGGCCCAGAAGCTAGGATATGCATATAATTGGTAGATTTGGATAGAAAACACTCTACAGTTTCGAAAACTGTTAAAATTATGAATGAGTAGAACAGAACATATTTGGCAGGTGAAACCCCGAGGACAAAAACATCCAGGATTTCTTTTTGAGGTCACTCTCTTTTCAATTAGATTTCTATGGGGAACTAGATTTCCAAGGTACTTGCTTGCAGTTCCTATTGCTTCCACTAGATGTCAACAGTCTTTAGAAATTGGTTGATGCTTTTCCTTTGAGGAATGAAGAAGTAGCCATTTCCTTTCTGGGAGTCGAGCCAAGTGTACTGTTGTGGTTGGGGCGCACGACCTGAAAGCTTGCTCCACTTTGTTTTTATCCGCTATTGAACGCAGTTTATCCCGTCTTAAATTGTATCGATAATTTACGTTAAAAAATACCTAAAGTTATATTAGGAAAGTGGTTTAAAATGTTTGGACAAAGATTACAGGTAACTTATTAGATATTTTGTAGTCATGTTGCGCGAGTTGGAACCAGTGTTTTATGGATCAAACGCACCAAATAAATTGACATTTTGGAGATAGAACAACGGAATTAATCAAACAAAAGGACAATTTGTGATGTTTATGGGACATATTGGAGTGCCAACAGAAGAAGCTCTTCAAAGGTAAGTCATGAATTATATCGTTATTTTTGAGTTTTGCGTCGCGCCTGGCTAGATGAAATATGATTGTCTGTGTTTGTTTGATGGGGTGCTGTCCTCAGATAATCACATGGTTTGCTTTCGCCGTAAAGCGTTTTTGAAATCTGACACCGTGGCTGGATTAACAAGAAGTTAAGCTTTATTTTGACATATTGCATGTTTATTTTCAAGAATGTTAAATATTTACAATTCTGTAGTTTGAATTTGGCGCCCTGCACTTGCAGTGGATGTTGGTCAGGTGGGACGGTAGCGTCCAATCTAGCCATGAGAGGATAACTAGAATGTGTAGACTTTCCAAGAAACAGTTTGTCATCCTATCATCAGTAATAATGTCTCAGGCGACAACTGATCTGACATCATAATCTTTAAGTACCAACAGATACTTTCAACTGGTTGGATTAACGAAATATTGTCCTATTCCCAACCTATTGATGTTACCATACCCTCTCTATGATAACAAAGGGCTTTCCAAGAGTTCATTGTGTAGAGTAGAGAGAGAAAAGGAAAAGGTATTTATGGGGGTCAAAAACCTCACCAACAGGGCAACGTCATGACACCTGCATGCATACATACAGTACAAACATACATACATACTTTACGAACATACATACATACTGTACATAGCATACATACAGTACAAACATACATACATACCATACATACTTTACGAACATACATACATACATACTGTACATAGCAGACATACATTACATTCATACATACATACAGTGGAGAGAACAAGTATTTCATACACTGCCGATTTTGCAGGTTTTCCTACTTACAAAGCATGTAGAGGTCTGTAATTTTTTATCATAGGTACACTTCAACTGTGAGAGATGGAATCTAAAACAAAAATCCAGAAAATCACATTGTATGATTTTTAAGTAATTAATTTGCATTTTATTGCATGACATAAGTATTTGATCACCTACCAACCAGCAAGAATTCCGTCTCTCACAGACCTGTTAGTTTTTCTTTAAGAATCCTCAGATCATAAAACAAATTTAAAAAATACACAAAGATAACCCAAGTAAACAAAAAATGCAGTTAAGTGATGGTTTGTTTTATTTTAAGGGAAAAAAGCTATCCGAACCTTCATGGCCCTATGTGAAAAAGTAATTGCCCCCTAAACCTAATAACTGGTTGTGCCACCCTCAGCAGCAACGACTGCAATCAAGCGTTTGCGATAACTGGCAATGAGTCTTTCACATCGCTGTGGAAAAGTTTTGGCCCACTTCTTTGCAGAATTGTTTTAATTCAGCCACATTGGAGGGTTTCGAGCATGAACCGCCTTTTTACGGTCACACCACAGCATCTCCATCGGATTCAAGTCCGGCATCCAAAACCTTCATTTCGTTTTTTAAAGCCATACAGAGGTGGACTTGCTGGTGTGTTTTGGATCATTGTCCTGCTGCAGAACCCAAGTGCGCTTCAGCTTGAGGTCACGAACTGAATTACTTTGTCACATAGGGCCATGAAGGTTCGGATAGCTTTTTTACCTTAATAAATAAAATCATCACTTAACTGCATTTTGTGTTTACTTTGGTTATCTTTGTGTATTATTAAAATGTGTTTGATCTGAAACATTTTAGTGTGACAAATGTGCAAGAAAATAAGAAATCAGGAAGGGGGCAAATACTTTTCAACAGCACTGTATATATTTATATTTACATATATACTGTATATCCGGTGAATAACTATCTAGTGTGCCTGGCGGATGTTGTTGGGAGAATTAATCTAGTAACAAAAGCAATAACATAAAGAAAAGAGCCATGATATTATTATTTATCACAGAATACATCTCACGGTTGAAGGAGGGGTCAGTCACTCATGAAATTGCCTTGGCGATGCCTAGACCAATGGTATCTGCTCTAGTAGGCTTCACTGCCACTTATATATCCATGCTGGTGAGAGGAGGGAAGGAGAGAAGATTGGAGTGGGGAGGGAGGGAGGGAGGGAGAGGAGAGGAGAGGAGAGGAGAGGAGAGGAAAGGAGGCCAGGTGAGGGGGTCAGGTGAGGGGGCACTGTATTCTGCTCTTCTCTTTGCCTCGGGCTAAACCACTCAAACCTGGGAGCCTCAGAACCTGAAGTCAGCAGGAAGAGAAGTTAGTAACTGGAGAAGAGGTTGTTTCTAACCTGCTGTCCTTGAGATTAATCAAGGAACCTGCTTACCCTTATTACCCTCAAACTCAAGAGTCTCAATTTGGTGTTTGTCCCATTTTGTGAATTCTTGGTTGGTGAGTGGAACACAGACCTAACGAACATAAAGGGCAATGGGTTCTTTAACTGATTCACGTATTTTTAGCCAGATCCTAATTGGTATGTTGATTATAATGTTCCTTTTGATGGCATAGAATGCCCTTCTTGCCTTGTCTCAGATCGTTCACAGCTTTGTGGAAGTTACCTGTGGCGCTGATGTTTAGGCCAAGGTATGTATAGTTTTTTGTGTGCGCTAGGGCAACAGTGTCTAGATGGAATTTGTATTTGTGGTCCTGGTGACTGGACCTTTTTTGGAACACCATTATTTTGGTCTTACTGAGATTTATGTCAGTAAGTGAAGGCTGCGGAGGGGAGGAGGGGAGGAGGCTGCTGAGGGGAGGAGGGGAGGAGGCTGCTGAGGGGAGGAGGGGAGGAGGCTGCTGAGGGGAGGAGGCTGCTGAGGGGAGGAGGCTGCTGAGGGGAGGAGGCTACTGAGGGGAGGAGGGGAGGAGGCTGCTGAGGGGAGGCGGGGAGGAGGCTGCTGAGGGGAGGAGGGGAGGAGGCTGCTGAGGGGAGGAGGCTGCTGAGGGGAGGAGGCTGCTGAGGGGAGGAGGCTGCTGAGGGGAGGAGGCTGCTGAGGGGAGGAGGAATGGAGTTAATGGAATGCTATCATGCCATTCCATTGACTCCTATTATGAGCTTCCTCCCCTCAGCAGCTTCCTCCCCTCAGCAGCCTCCTCCCCTCCTCCCCTCAGCAGCCTCCTCCCCTCCTCCCCTCAGCAGCCTCCTCCCCTCCTCCCCTCAGCAGCCTCCTCCCCTCCTCCCCTCCGCAGCCTTCACTGATTTAGATGTCATTATTGAATCAAGATAAATACATACAAATACAAGATAAATATACCACATTTAAACACTGTAAGGTGACTGGGAGCATGGACGCACACTACCGTCCAAACGTATGGGGTCACTAAGAAACATCCTTGTTGTTGAAGGAAAAGCACATTTTTTGTCCTTTAAAATAAGATCAAATTGATCAGAAATGCAGTGTAGACATCGTTAATGTTGTAGATGACTATTGTAGCTGGAAACGGCTGATTTTTAATGGAATATCTACATAGGCATACAGAGGTCCATTATCAGCAACCATCACTCCTGTGTTCCAATGTCACGTTGTGTTAGCTAATCCAAGTTCATCATTTTAAAAGGCTAATTTATCTTTTTTTTTTTTTTTGAGTAAGGATCAGCTTAATATTGCGGAACGAATGTTGCTTCCAATGTAATTGTCTGCATCATTTCCAATCCCCCATATTTTTTTGGTAAATATATACAGTGGGAAAAAAAAGTATTTAGTCAGCCACCAATTGTGCAAGTTCTCCTACTTAAAAAGATGAGAGAGGCCTGTAATTTTCATCATAGGTACACTTCAACTATGACAGACAAAATGAGAGAAAAAAATAATAATCACATTGTAGGATTTTTTATGAATTTATTTGCAAATTATGGTGGAAAATAAGTATTTGGTCAATAACAAAAGTTTATCTCATTACTTTGTTATATACCCTTTGTTGACAATGAAAGAGGTCAAACGTTTTCTGTAAGTCTTCACAAGGTTTTCACACACTGTTACTGGTATTTTGGCCCATTCCTCCATGCAGATATCCTCTAGAGCAGTGATGTTTTGGGGGTGTTGCTGGGCAACACAGCCTTTCAACTCCCTCCAAAGACTTTCTATGGGGTTGAGATCTGTAGGGTCTGTAGTTGTTATAATGCTAGTCTTCCTCTGGCCGCAGGACATCTAAGGTGAACCCCCTGGGTCTGTAGTTGTTATGATGCTAGTCTTCCTCTGGCCGCGGGACATCTAAGGTGAACCCCCTGGGTCTGTAGTTGTTATGATGCTAGTCTTCCTCTGGCCGCGGGACATCTAAGGTGAACCCCCTGGGTCTGTAGTTGTTATGATGCTAGTCTTCCTCTGGCCGCGGGACATCTAAGGTGAACCCCCTGGGTCTGTAGTTGTTATGATGCTAGTCTTCCTCTGGCCGCGGGACATCTAAGGTGAACCCCCTGGGTCTGTAGTTATGATGCTAGTCTTCCTCTGGCCGCGGGACATCTAAGGTGAACCCCCTGGGTCTGTAGTTGTGATGCTAGTCTTCCTCTGGCCGCGGGACATCTAAGGTGAACCCCCTGGGTCTGTAGTTATGATGCTAGTCTTCCTCTGGCCGCGGGACATCTAAGGTGAACCCCCTGGGTCTGTAGTTATGATGCTAGTCTTCCTCTTCAGCACTTTATTCAACAATTCATTGAACTCTTTAATGAAAACAGCAACAGATGGACTTCAATGGCTTTTTATATTGCAATTATAATACAAAATCTTCTAACAATAACAGTGTTCTGTTCTTACCTTACATCAGAAGTATTTTAACTCCTAATATCCACCAGCTACTGATCTGTCTTTCCCACAAAAATAGCCCCCGCTGACGGGTAGCATGTCACAAACTGTCTGACCTGGTGTCTCCTCCAGACAGAGTCATGGTAACACTGAGACAAGGTAGATGAAGGAGAAGACTAGTCTGTCTGACCTGGTGACTCCTCCAGACAGAGTCATGGCAACACTGAGACAAGGTAGATGAAGGAGAAGACTAGTCAGTATGACCTGGTGTCTCCTCCAGACAGAGTCATGGTAACACTGAGACAAGGTAGATGAAGGAGAAGACTAGTCTGTCTGACCTGGTGACTCCTCCAGACAGAGTCATGGCAACACTGAGACAAGGTACATGAAGGAGAAGACTAGTCTGTCTGACCTGGTGACTCCTCCAGAGTCATGGTAGTAGCCTAGTCAGTATTTTACATTTTTATTTAACTTTTATTTAACCAGGAGAAGCCCATTGAGACCCAGAGTCTCTTTCTCAAGTGAGACCTGGCAACGAAGGCAGCTACATTCAATACATTACATCATTAAAACATACAACAACATGATCCAGCCTAAAGCATTTACACTCCTCCATAACAGAGCCTCCCAATAGTATTTTAAAATAAATTTAGTGGCACTAACATATCTAGATGGAGAATATTCCATGCCTCTGGTGCACAAGAAGATAAGTGTTGCCTAATACTATGAAAGTCCAGGGGATTTTAAGTAGCAACAACCTAGCAGACCGGGTATGGTAACTGCTGGTGGTGAAGGAGACTAGACTACAGAGATAGAGGGAATTTACCCAACAGGCCTTTTTTAGATGAACACATATAAATGTATCTTTCTGCGCATATAAAGTGAGGTCCAACCTACCATTTGGTACACGGTGCAATGGTGGGTGAGTGACTTGGCATCTGTAATAAAGCCCAAGGATGAATGATTAGCAGAGTCCAGTCTCTGTAAGACAGAGGAGGCTGCATGATAAACAGAGTCCAGTCTCTATAAGACAGAGGAGGCTGCATGATAAACAGAGTCCAGTCTCTGTAAGACAGAGGAGGCTGCATGATAAACAGAGTCCAGTCTCTTTAAGACAGAGGAGGCTGCATGATAAACAGAGTTCAGTCTCTGTAAGACAGAGGAGGCTGCATGATAAACAGAGTCTCTGTAAGACAGAGGAGGCTGCATGATAAACAGAGTCCAGTCTCTGTAAGACAGAGGAGGCTGCATGATAAACAGAGTCCAGTCTCTGTCAGACAGAGGAGGCTACATGATAAACAGAGTCCAGTCTCTGTAAGACAGAGGAGGCTGCATGATAAACAGAGGAGGCTGCATGATAAACAGAGTCCAGTCTCTGTTAGACAGAGGAGACTGCATGGTAAACAGAGTTCAGTCTCTGTCAGACAGAGGAGGATGCATGATAAACAGAGTCCAGTCTCTGCCAGACAGAGGAGGCTGCATGATAAATCAGAGGAGGCTGCATGATAAACAGAGTCCAGTCTCTGTTAGACAGAGGAGGCTGCATGGTAAACAGAGTCCAGTCTCTGTAAAACAGAGGAGGATGCATGATAAACAGTGTCCAGTCTCTGTCAGACAGAAGAGGAGGCTGCATGATATACAACAAGTCACCATTATTAATTACAGAGAGAAAAGTGGCCTGAACAAGCTTATTTTGGCCATAAGCAAGAAGCAAGCCTTATTATGAAAATAAAAACCAATTTCAATTTAAGCTTTGTCACAAGATTATCCACATTAACTTTAAAGGACAACTTGTCATCCAACCAAATACCTGGATATTTGTAGGATGACACTTTTCAATGGATAAGCCACCAGACGTGACAATGCTAGCCTTCTCTGGCAGAGTTCTAGCTCTGGTAAAGGTCATGAATTTAGTTTTTTGTACATTCAAGACCAGTTTGAGACCATAAAGTGAGTCCTGCAGTGACTGAAAAGCAGTCTGAAGCTCTTCAACAACATGGTGACTCCTCCCCTCTCCAGACAGAGTCATGGTAACACTGAGACAAGGTAGATTAAGGAGAAGACTAGTCAGTATGACCTGGTGACTCCTCCAGTCTCTAGACAGAGTCATGGTAACACTGAGACAAGGTAGAGGAAGGAGAAGACTAGTCTGTCTGACCTGGTGTCTCCTCCAGACAGAGTCATGGTATCACTGAGACAAGGTAGAGGAAGGAGAAGACTAGTCTGTCTGACCTGGTGACTCCTCCAGACAGAGTCATGGTAACACTGAGACAAGGTAGATTAAGGAGAAGACTAGTCAGTATGACCTGGTGACTCCTCCAGTCTCTAGACAGAGCTATGTTAACACTGAAATGCCTAATATACATAAGTACTCAGACACTTTACTCAGTACTTTGTTGAAGCACCTTTGGCAGGGATTACAGCCTCAAGTCTTCTTGGGTATGATGCTACAAAATTATTAGTACACTTGTATTTGGGGAGATTCTCCCATTCTTATCTGCAGAACCTCTCAAGGTCTGTCAGGTTGGATGGGGAGTGTTGCTGCACAACTATTTTCAGGTCTCTCAAGAGATGTTCTATCGGGTTCAAGTCCGGGCTCTGGCTGGGCCACTCAAGGACTTTCAGAGACTTATCCTGAAGCCACTCCAGCACTGTCTTAGTTGTGTACTTGGGGTCGTTGTCCTGTTGGAAGGTGAACCTTCACCCTAGTCTGAGGTCCTGAGCACTCTAGAGCTGGTTTTCATCAAGGATCTCTCCGTACTTTGCTCCATTCATCTTTCCCTCGATTCTGGTTAGTCTTCCAGTCTCTGCCACTGAAAAACATCCCCACAGCATGATGCTGCCACCACCATGCTTCACCATAGTGATGGTGTCATGTTTCCTTGTGATGCTTGGCATTCAGGCCAAAGAGTTCAATCTTGGATTCATCAAACCAGATAATCTTGTTTCTCATAGTCTGAGAGTCGTTTAGGGGCCTTTTGGCAACTCCAAATGCGATGTCATGTGCCTTTTACAGAGGAGTGGCTTCCGTCTGGCCACTACAACAAAGGCTTTATTGGTGGAGTGCTGCAGAGATAGTTGTCCTTCTGGAAGGTTTGCCCATCTCCACAGAGGATCTCTGGAGCTCTGTCAGAGTGACCATTTGCACAGAGTGACCATTTCCCCCCCGATTGCGCAGTTTGGCTGGGTGGCCAGATCTAGGAAGATTCTTGGAGGCCACGGTGTCCTTGGGGACCTTCAATAATGCAGAATTGTTTTGGTATCCTTCCCCAGAACTTGCCTTGAGACAAACCTGCCTCTGAGCTCTAGGGACAATAACTTCGACCTAATTTGCTCTGCACGGTCAACTGTGGGGCCATATATAGACAGGTGTGTGCCCTTCCAAATCATGTCCACTTTACCACAGGTGGACTCCAATCAAGTTGTGGAAACATCTCAAGGATGATCAATGGAAACAGGATGCACCTGAGCTCAATTTTAAGTCTCAAAGGGTCTGAATAGTCACTGTATGTATACAAATGTATTTCAATTTTGATTTATTTTTTAATTTTCAAACATTTCTAAAAACCTGTTTTCACTTTGTCATTATGGGGTATTGTGTGTAGATTAATGATGAAAACAACGTAATCAGCCTTAAACTAAGGCTGTAACGTAACAAAATGTGGAACTAGTCATGCGGTCTGAATACTTTCCCAATGCACTGTAGTCTGTGTGAAAGAATACGTTTCTAGTTTCCCATTTTTGTTGCAGTCAGCAAAAAGTGTCTCTTGATTGTCCATGAGGAGCTTAATTTTGTACTTGTCACGCCCTGATCTGTTTGACCTGTCTTTGTGTTTGTCTCCATCCCCCTCCAGGTGTTGCCCATCTTCCCCATTATCCCTGGTGTACTTATACCTGTGTTTTCTGTCTGTTGCCAGTTCGTCTTGTTTGTCAAGCTTACCAGCGTTCCTCCTATCAGCTTCTGTCTTTTCCCAGCCTCGCTTTTCTTGTCCTCCTGGTTTTTGACCCGTGCCTTTCCTGACCCTGTAACCGCCCGCCTGACCACTCTGCCCATCCCTGACCCTGCCTGCCGTCCTGTACCTTTGGTCCATCCCTGTATTACTGAACTCTGCCTGTCCCTGACCCTGAGCCTGCCCCTGACCCTGTCCCTGCCCCTGACCCTGTCCCTGACCCTGAGCCTGTCCCTGACCCTGACCCTGAGCCTGAGCCTGAGCCCGAGCCCGAGCCCGAGCCTGAGCCTGAGCCTGAGCCTGAGCCTGACCCTGACCCTGACCCTGACCCTGACCCTGAGCCTGTTCCTGACCCTGAGCCTGCCTGCCGTCCTGTACCTTTTCTCCATCCCTGTTTTACTGAACTCTGCCTGTCCTTGACCCTGAGCCTAACCCTGACCCTGACCCTGTCCCTGACCCTGAGCCTATTCCTGACCCTGAGCCGGCCTGCCGTCATCTACCTTTGCTCCATCCCTGTATTACTGAACTCTGCCTGTCCCTGACCCTGACCCTGAGCCTGCCCCTGACCCTGTCCCTGAGCCTGAGCCTGACCCTGACCCTGACCCTGCCTGCCGTCATGTACCTTTGCTCAATCCCTGTATTACTGAACTCTGCCTGTCCCTGACCCTGACCCTGTCCCTGACCCTGACCCTGCCTGCCGTCATGTACCTTTGGTTACAATAAACATTGTTACTTCACACAGTCTGCACTTGGGTCTTACCTTGATACCTGATAGTACTCTTTCCGTACCTTCTCATTTTTGACATCCAAGGGGTACTATATTGTGATGACTTCAGCATAGGGTGAAGACATGGAGCAGGGGGCCTCAAAGGCCTCTGGATCTACTTGGGGAGGCTGTGAAACTCTCCTGCCACTGTTGGGCTCAAGGGCTTTGACACCTCTCACTTCACACCTCAGTGCTAACTGAAATTGCAGCTGGATTTTTTCTGTCCTAGCAAGCTCCGTAGCCTTAACTTAGCATTCAGTCCTTACAGTATAACCCCCTAGGGTTGATTGACGCACCGATCAGTTTTATTGTGAAGGACATTCTGTTGCATTCCATTTCTTTAACCCTCCTGTTGTGTTCGTTTCATGTTAATTAATTCTGTGTTCCTGGTCCAAAATGACCGCCCGCAATACAGCTGATATATAAATCCATAATAATACATATATTATAACCCACATGTTGTGTTGGATACTTTTATCAATTTAAGTTCTTGTGAAGTTTTGAACTTCTATTTATTTTTTATTTATTTCACTTTTATTTGACCAGGTAGGTTAGTTGAGAACAAGTTCTCATTTACAACTGCGACCTGGCCAAGATAAAGCACAGCAGTTTGACACATTCAACAACACAGAGTTACACATGGAATTAACAAACATACAGTCAATAATACAATATGAAAAAGAAAAGTCTATATACAGTGTGTGCAAATGAGGTACGATAAGGGAGTTAAGGCAATAAATAGGCCATGGTGGCGAAGTATTTACAATATAGCATTTAAACACTGGAGTGATAGATGTGTAGAAGATGAATGTGCAAGTAGAGATACTGGGGTGCAAATGAGCAAGATAAATAAATACAGTATGGGGATGAGGTAGTTGGATGTGCTATTTACAGATGGGATATGTACAGGTGCAGTGATCTGTGAGCTGCTCTGACAGCTGGTGCTTAAAGCTAAAGAGGGAGATGTGGGTCTCCAGCTTCAGAGATTTTTGCAGGTTGTTCCAGTCATTGGTAGCAGAGAACTGGAAGGAAAGGTGGCCAAAGGAGGAATTGGCTTTGGGGCTTTGCTGCGATAAGGCATGGCTTTACCATGAGAGTAGAAAGTTGTAGATGACCTGGAGCCAGTGGGTTTGGCGACGAGTATGAAGCAAAATCTCTGGCCTGTAGGCCTCGTTGACCGGAACTCATACAACTAGTTTTTGAGTTTAAAAAAAGGCATAATGAATGGATTATTTTGACTATAACAAATACTCAGATGAAACATATTGTGCTATTTATAACAGACTACTTGTGTCAAAGTTTAAAAGGACTCTCTCCACGCCAGTGTCATGATCAAAGATATGATCAAGAGCTTCACATACAGTATATTGTTTGGTCATTGTGCTGCTACAGAATTAATTGTGAACAAGGCCTCAAAAACGCTTTATGTACCAGAGCTGCGAGAAAAGTTGTACATATTATTGAAAAATGTTGTGATTGTGAGAATGCCAACAGGTGTGGATCACATGGGGGAAAGATTCTATTGGGGAAAGGTTCCCGTGGAGGTTGCCATGGAAGCCAAGAAGTGGAGTGAGGGGTGTGTGTGTGTGTGTGTGTGTGTGTGTGTGTGTGTGTGTGTGTGCTCAAACAGACATGCATGTGGGGGTCTGGGAGAGGAAGTATGTCCATCTGATGAATAGGAATGTGCCTGATCTCAATTTTATACACTAGTGGTAATCTCACCCATTCATTCATCATGACTGGTCATTTTTGACTGGGAACAACACAGGTGTACAAAAGATAAATAAAACACCCAAAATGTAATGAAAATTATCAATATGTATTTTGTGTGTTCAGATGCCCTATGTAGACAAAGGCATCGAACCTTATGACAATCAAATTAAATTAACTACATTTTTCAGAGAGAAAAATTTTAAATTGGTCGAATTCAAAAAGGAACACACATGAATTATGTACTTCACTTCCCTGCACTACCAGTGCACTAAAACTAGGACAGGGTGCCATTTCCTCATCCTTCCTCATCCTAATTTATAATTAACAGTCTGTCTCTTCTTCATCCTACTATAGAATTAACAGTCTGTCTCTTCCTCATCCTACTATATAATTAACAGTCTGTCTCTTCCTCATCCTACTATATAATTAACAGTCTGTCTCTTACTCATCCTACTATATAATTAACAGTCTGTCTCTTCCTCATCCTACTATATAATTAACAGTCTGTCTCTTCCCCATCGTACTATAGAATTAACACTCTGTCTCTTCCTCATCTTACTATATCATTAACAGTCTGTCTCTTCCTCATCCTACTATAGAATTAACAGTCTGTCTCTTCTTCATCCTAATATAGAATAAACAGTCTGTCTCTTCTTCATCCTAATCTAGAATAAACAGATTGTCTCTTCCCCATCCTACTATAGAATTAACAGTCTGTCTCTTCCTCATCCTACTATAGAATTAACAGTCTGTCTCTTCCCCATCCTACTATAGAATTATGAGTCTGTCTCTTCCCCATCCTGCTATAGAATTATCAGCCTGTCTCTTCCTCATCCTACTATAGAATTAACAGTCTTTCTCTTCCTCATCCTACTATAGAATTAACAGTCTGTCTCTTCCCCATCCTAATATAGAATTATCAGCCTGTCTCTTCCCCATCCTACTATATAATTAACAGTCTGTCTCTTCCTCATCCTACTATATAATTAACAGCCTGTCTCATCCTACTATAGAATTAACAGTCTGTCTCTTCGTCATCCTACTATATAATTAACAGTCTTTCTCTTCCAAATCCTACTATATAATTAACAGTCTGTCTCTTCCCCATCCTACTATAGAAATAAGAGGCAGACTATTAATTCTATAGTAGGATGAGGAAGAGACAGGCTGTTATTTCTATAGTAGGATGGGGAAGAGACAGTCTGTCTCTTCCCCATCTTACTATATAATTAACAGTCTTTCTCTTCCAAATCCTACTATAGAATTAACAGTCTGTCTCTTCCCCATCTTACTATATAATTAACAGTCTGTCTCTTCCCCATCCTACTATAGAAATAACAGCCTGTCTCTTCCTCATCCTACTATAGAATTAATAGTCTGTCTCTTCCGCATCCTACTATAGAATTAACAGTCTGTCTCTTCCCCATCCTACTATAGAAATAAGAGCCTGTCGCTTCCCCATCCTACTATATCATTAATAGTCTGTCTCTTCCTCATCCTACTATAGAATTAACAGTCTGTCTCTTCCTCATCCTACTATAGAATTAATAGTCTGTCTCTTCCTCATCCTACTATAGAATTAACAGTCTGTCTCTTCCTCATCCTACTATAGAATTAACAGTCTGTCTCTTCCCCATCCTACTATATAATTAACAGCCTGTCCCATCCTACTATATAATTAACAGCCTGTCTCTTCTTCATCCTACTATGGAATTAACAGTCTGTCTCTTCCTCATCCTACTGTAGAATTAACAGTCTGTCTCTTCCCCATCCTACTATATAATTAACAGTCTGTTAATTATATAGTAAGATGGTGATGAGACAGTCTTTCTCTTCCAAATCCTACTATAGAATTAACAGTCTGTCTCTCCCCCATCTTCCCCCCATTTCCTCATCCTTCCTCATCCTAATTTATAATTAACAGTCTGTCTCTTCTTCATCCTACTATAGAATTAACAGTCTGTCTCTTCCTCATCCTACTATATAATTAACAGTCTGTCTCTTCCTCATCCTACTATATAATTAACAGTCTGTCTCTTACTCATCCTACTATATAATTAACAGTCTGTCTCTTCCCCATCCTACTATATAATTAACAGTCTGTCTCTTCCTCATCCTACTATATAATTAACAGCCTGTCTCTTCCTCATCCTACTATAGAATTAACAGTCTGTCTCTTCCTCATCCTACTATAGAATTAACAGTCTGTCTCTTCCCAATCCTACTATAGAATTATCAGCCTGTCTCTTCCCCATCCTACTATATAATTAACAGTCTGTCTCTTCCTCATCCTACTATATAATTAACAGCCTATCTCATCCTACTATAGAATTAACAGTCTGTCTCTTCGTCATCCTCATCCTACTATATAATTAACAGCCTGTCTCATCCTACTATAGAATTAACAGTCTGTCTCTTCGTCATAATTAACAGTCTTTCTCTTCCAAATCCTACTATATAATTAACAGTCTGTCTCTTCCTCATCTTACTATATAATTAACAGTCTGTCTCTTCCCCATCCTACTATATAATTAACAGCCTGTCTCTTCCTCATCCTACTATAGAATTAACAGTCTGTCTCTTCCCCATCCTACTATAGAGTTAACAGTCTGTCTCTCCCCCATCTTCCCCCCATTTCCTCATCCTTCCTCATCCTAATTTATAATTAACAGTCTGTCTCTTCTTCATCCTACTATAGAATTAACAGTCTGTCTCTTCCTCATCCTACTATATAATTAACAGTCTGTCTCTTCCTCATCCTACTATATAATTAACAGTCTGTCTCTTACTCATCCTACTATATAATTAACAGTCTGTCTCTTCCCCATCCTACTATATAATTAACAGTCTGTCTCTTCCTCATCCTACTATATAATTAACAGCCTGTCTCTTCCTCATCCTACTATAGAATTAACAGTCTGTCTCTTCCTCATCCTACTATAGAATTAACAGTCTGTCTCTTCCTCATCCTACTATAGAATTAACAGTCTGTCTCTTCCCAATCCTACTATAGAATTATCAGCCTGTCTCTTCCCCATCCTACTATATAATTAACAGTCTGTCTCTTCCTCATCCTACTATATAATTAACAGCCTGTCTCATCCTACTATAGAATTAACAGTCTGTCTCTTCGTCATCCTACTATATAATTAACAGTCTTTCTCTTCCAAATCCTACTATATAATTAACAGTCTGTCTCTTCCTCATCTTACTATATAATTAACAGTCTGTCTCTTCCCCATCCTACTATATAATTAACAGCCTGTCTCTTCCTCATCCTACTATAGAATTAACAGTCTGTCTCTTCCCCATCCTACTATAGAGTTAACAGTCTGTCTCTTCCCCATCCTATCATAGAATTAACAGTCTGTCTCTTCCCCATCCTACTATAGAATTAACAGTCTGTCTCTTCCTCATCTTACTATATAATTAACAGCCTGTCTCTTCCTCATCCTACTATAGAATTAACAGCCTGTCTCTTCCCCGTCCTACTATATAATTAAAAGTCTGTTAATTATATAGTAAGATGGGGAAGAGACAGTCTTTCTCTTCCAAATCCTACTATAGAATTATCAGTCTGTCTCTTCCCCATCCTATTTTAGAATTATCAGCCTGTCTCTTCCTCATCCTACTATAGAATTAACAGTCTGTCTCTTCCCCATCCTACTATAGAATTATCAGCCTGTCTCTTCCCCATCCTACTATATAATTAACAGTCTGTCTCTTCCTCATCCTACTATATAATTAACAGCCTGTCTCATCCTACTATATAATTAACAGTCTGTCTCTTCGTCATCCTACTATATAATTAACAGTTTTCTCTTCCAAATCCTACTATATAATTAACAGTCTGTCTCTTCCCCATCCTACTATAGAATTAACAGTCTGTCTCTTCCCCATCCTACTATAGAAATAACAGCCTGTCTATTTCCCATCCTACTATATAATTAAAAGTCTGTCTCTTCCCCATCCTACTATAGAATTAATAGTCTGTCTCTTCGTCATCCTACTATATAATTAACAGTCTGTCTCTTCCTAATACTACTA
Source organism: Oncorhynchus mykiss (assembly GCF_013265735.2). Lineage (NCBI taxonomy): Eukaryota > Metazoa > Chordata > Actinopteri > Salmoniformes > Salmonidae > Oncorhynchus > Oncorhynchus mykiss. The sequence goes on along the minus strand of NC_048576.1, from coordinate 56,454 downwards.
TATAATTAACAGTCTGTCTCTTCCCTATCCTACTATAGAATTAACAGTCTGTCTCTTCCCCATCCTATCATAGAAATAACAGCCTGTCTCTTCCCCATCCTACTATAGAATTAACAGTCGGTCTCTTCCTCATTCTACTATAGAATTAACAGTCTGTCTCTGCCCCATCTTACTATATAATTAACAGTCTTTCTCTTCCAAATCCTACTATAGAATTAACAGTCTGTCTCTTCCCCATCCTACTATAGAATTAACAGTCTTTCTCTTCCAAATCCTACTATAGAATTGACAGTCTGTCTCTTCCCCATCTTACTATATAATTAACAGTCTGTCTCTTCCCCATCCTACTATAGAAATAACAGCCTGTCTCTTCCTCATCCTACTATAGAATTAACAGTCTGTCTCTTCGTCATCCTACTATATAATTAACAGCCTGTCTCATCCTACTATATAATTAACATTCTGTCTCTTCCTCATCCTACTATATAATTAACAGTCTGTCTCTTCCCCATCCTACTATAGAATTAACAGTCTGTCTCTTCCCCATCCTACTATGGAATTAACAGTCTGTCTCTTCCTCATCCTACTATAGAATTAACAGCCTGTCTCTTCCCCATCCTACTATAGAATTAACAGTCTTTCTCTTCCAAATCCTACTATAGAATTAACAGTCTGTCTCTTCCCCATCCTACTATATAATTAACAGTCTGTCTCTTCCCCATCCTACTATAGAATTAACAGTCTGTCTCTTCGTCATCCTACTATATAATTAACAGTCTGTCTCTTCCTCATACTTCTCTATAATTAACAGTCTGTCTCTTCCCCATCCTACTATAGAATTAACAGTCTGTCTCTTCCCCATCCTATCATAGAAATAACAGCCTCTCTCTTCCCCATCCTACTATAGAATTAACATTCTGTCTCTTCCTCATCCTACTATATAATTATCAGTCTGTCTCTTCGTCATCCTACTATATAATTAACAGCCTGTCTCATCCTACTATATAATTAACATTCTGTCTCTTCCTCATCCTACTATATAATTAACAGTCTGTCTCTTCCCCATCCTACTATAGAATTAACAGTCTGTCTCTTCCTCATCCTACTATAGAATTAACAGCCTGTCTCTTCCCCATCCTACTATAGAATTAACAGTCTTTCTCTTCCAAATCCTACTATAGAATTAACAGTCTGTCTCTTCCCCATCCTACTATATAATTAACAGTCTGTCTCTTCCCCATCCTACTATAGAATTAACAGTCTGTCTCTTCGTCATCCTACTATATAATTAACAGTCTGTCTCTTCCTCATACTTCTCTATAATTAACAGTCTGTCTCTTCCCCATCCTACTATAGAATTAACAGTCTGTCTCTTCCCCATCCTATCATAGAAATAACAGCCTCTCTCTTCCCCATCCTACTATAGAATTAACATTCTGTCTCTTCCTCATCCTACTATATAATTATCAGTCTGTCTCTTCCTCATCCTACTATATAATTAACAATCTGTCTCTTCCCAATCCTACTATAGAATTAACACTCTGTCTCTTCGTCATCCTACTATATAATTAACAGTTTTCTCTTCCAAATCCTACTATATAATTAACAGTCTGTCTCTTCCCCATCCTACTATAGAATTAACAGTCTGTCTCTTCCCCATCCTACTATAGAAATAACAGCCTGTCTATTCCCCATCCTACTATATAATTAAAAGTCTGTCTCTTCCCCATCCTACTATAGAATTAATAGTCTGTCTCTTCGTCATCCTACTATATAATTAACAGTCTGTCTCTTCCTCATACTACTATATAATTAACAGTCTGTCTCTTCCCCATCCTACTATAGAATTAACAGTCTGTCTCTTCCCCATCCTATCATAGAAATAACAGCCTGTCTCTTCCCCATCCTACTATAGAATTAACAGTCGGTCTCTTCCTCATTCTACTATAGAATTAACAGTCTGTCTCTTCCCCATCTTACTATATAATTAACAGTCTTTCTCTTCCAAATCCTACTATATAATTAACAGTCTGTCTCTTCCCCATCCTACTATAGAAATAACAGCCTGTCTCTTCCTCATCCTACTATAGAATTAACAGTCTGTCTCATCCTACTATATAATTATCAGTCTGTCTCTTCCTCATCCTACTATATAATTAACAGTCTGTCTCTTCCCCATCCTACTATAGAATTAACAGTCTGTCTCTTCCCCATCCTACTATAGAATTAACAGTCTGTCTCTTCCCCATCCTACTATAGAATTAACAGCCTGTCTCTTCCCCATCCTACTATAGAATTAACAGTCTTTCTCTTCCAAATCCTACTATAGAATTAACAGTCTGTCTCTTCCCCATCCTACTATATAATTAACAGTCTGTCTCTTCCCCATCCTACTATAGAATTAACAGTCTGTCTCTTCGTCATCCAACTATATAATTAACAGTCTGTCTCTTCCTCATACTACTATATAATTAACAGTCTGTCTCTTCCCCATCCTACTATAGAATTAACAGTCTGTCTCTTCCCCATCCTATCATAGAAATAACAGCCTGTCTCTTCCCCATCCTACTATAGAATTAACAGTCGGTCTCTTCCTCATTCTACTATAGAATTAACAGTCTGTCTCTTCCCCATCTTACTATATAATTAACAGTCTTTCTCTTCCAAATCCTACTATAGAAATAACAGCCGGTCTCTTCCTCATCCTACTATAGAATTAACAGTCTGTCTCTTCCCCATCCTACTATAGAAATAAGAGCCTGTCTCTTCCCCATCCTACTATATAATTAACAGTCTGTCTCTTCCCCATCCTACTATATAATTACAGCCTGTCCCATCCTACTATATAATTAACAGCCTGTCTCTTCTTCATCCTACTATGGAATTAACAGTCTGTCTCTTCCTCATCCTACTATAGAATTAACAGTCTGTCTCTTCCCCATCCTACTATATAATTAACAGTCTGTTAATTATATAGTAAGATGTGGAAGAGACAGTCTTTCTCTTCCAAATCCTACTATAGAATTAACAGTCTGTCTCTTCCCCATCTTACTATATAATTAACAGTCTGTCTCTTCCCCATCCTACTATAGAAATAACAGCCTGTCTCTTCCTCATCCTACTATAGAATTAACAGTATGTCTCTTCCGCATCCTACTATAGAATTAACAGTCTGTCTCTTCCCCATCCTACTATAGAAATAAGAGCCTGTCTCTTCCCCATCCTACTATATAATTAACAGTCTGTCTCTTCCTCATCCTACTATAGAATTAAGTCTGTCTCTTCCCCATCCTACTATAGAATTAACAGTCTGTCTCTTCCCCATCCTACTATATAATTAACAGTCTGTCTCTTCCTCATCCTACTATAGAATTAACAGTCTGTCTCTTCCTCATCCTACTATATAATTAACAGTCTGTCTCTTCCTCATCCTACTATATAATTAACAGTCTGTCTCTTCCTCATCCTACTATATAATTAACAGTCTGTCTCTTCCTCATCCTACTATATAATTAACAGTCTGTCTCTTCCTCATCCTACTATATAATTAACAGCCTGTCTCTTCCTCATCCTACTATAGAATTAACAGTCTGTCTCTTCCTCATCCTACTATAGAATTAACAGTCTGTCTCTTCCTCATCCTACTATAGAATTAACAGTCTGTCTCTTCCCCATCTTACTATAGAAATAAGAGCCTGTCTTTTCCCCTTCCTACTATAGAATTAACAGTCTTTCTCTTCCTCATCCTACTATAGAATTAACAGTCTGTCTCTTCCCCATCCTACTATAGAATTATCAGCCTGTCTCTTCCCCATCCTACTATATAATTCAGTCTGTCTGTTCCTCATCCTACTATATAATTAACAGCCTGTCTCATCCTACTATAGAATTAACAGTCTGTCTCTTCGTCATCCTACTATATAATTAACAGTCTTTCTCTTCCAAATCCTACTATATAATTAACAGTCTGTCTCTTCCCCATCCTACTATAGAGATAACAGCCTGTCTCTTCCTCATCTTACTATATAATTAACAGTCTGTCTCTTCCTCATCCTACTATAGAATTAACGGTCTGTCTCTTCTTCATCCAACTCTAGAATAAACAGACTGTCTCCTCCCCATCCTACTATAGAATTAACAGGCTTTCTCTTCCTCATCCTACTATAGAATTAACAGTCTGTCTCTTCCCCATCCTACTATAGAATTATCAGTCTGTCTCTTCCCCATCCTACTATAGAATTATCAGCCTGTCTCTTCCTCATCCTACTATAGAATTAACAGTCTGTCTCTTCCCCATCCTACTATAGAAATAACAGCCTGTCTATTCCCCATCCTACTATATAATTAAAAGTCTGTCTCTTCCCCATCCTACTATAGAATTAACAGTCTGTCTCTTCGTCATCCTACTATATAATTAACAGTCTGTCTCTTCCTCATACTACTATATAATTAACAGTCTGTCTCTCCCCATCCTACTATAGAATTAACAGTCTGTCTCTTCCCCATCCTATCATAGAAATAACAGCCTGTCTCTTCCCCATCCTACTATAGAATTAACAGTCGGTCTCTTCCTCATTCTACTATAGAATTAACAGTCTGTCTCTTCCCCATCTTACTACATAATTAACAGTCTTTCTCTTCCAAATCCTACTATAGAATTAACAGTCTGTCTCTTCCCCATCTTACTATATAATTAACAGTCTGTCTCTTCCCCATCCTACTATAGAAATAACAGCCTGTCTCTTCCTCATCCTACTACAGAATTAACAGTCTGTCTCTTCCCCATCCTACTATATAATTAACAGCCTGTCTCATCCTACTATATAATTAACAGTCTGTCTCTTCCTCATCCTACTATATAATTATCAGTTTGTCTCTTCCTCATCCTACCATATAATTAACAGTCTGTCTCTTCCCCATCCTACTATAGAATTAACAGTCTGTCTCTTCCCCATCCTACTATAGAATTAACAGTCTGTCTCTTCCTCATCCTACTATATAATTATCAGTCTGTCTCTTCCTCATCCTACTATGGAATTAACAGTCTGTCTCTTCCTCATCCTACTATAGAATTAACAGTCTGTCTCTTCCCCATCCTACTATATAATTAACAGTCTGTTAATTATATAGTAAGATGGGGAAGAGACAGTCTTTCTCTTCCAAATCCTACTATAGAATTAACAGTCTGTCTCTTCCCCATCCTACTATAGAAATAACAGCCTGTCTCTTCCTCATCCTACTATAGAATTAACAGTCTGTCTCTTCCGCATCCTACTATAGAATTAACAGTCTGTCTCTTCCCCATCCTACTATACAAATAAGAGCCTGTCTCTTCCCCATCCTACTATATAATTAACAGTCTGTCTCTTCCTCATCCTACTATAGAATTAACAGTCTGTCTCTTCCCCATCCTACTATAGAATTAACAGTCTGTCTCTTCCCCATCCTACTATATAATTAACAGTCTGTCTCTTCCTCATCCTACTATAGAATTAACAGTCTGTCTCTTCCTCATCCTACTATAGAATTAACAGTCTGTCTCTTCCTCATCCTACTATAGAATTAACAGTCTGTCTCTTCCTCATCCTACTATAGAATTAACAGTCTGTCTCTTCCCCATCCTACTATAGAAATAAGAGCCTGTCTTTTCCCCTTCCTACTATATAATTAACAGTCTGTCTCTTCCTCATCCTACTATATAATTTACAGTCTGTCTCTTCCTCATCCTACTATATAATTAACAGTCTGTCTCTTCCCCATCTTACTATATAATTAACAGTCTTTCTCTTCCAAATCCTACTATAGAATTAACAGTCTGTCTCTTCCCCATCCTACTATAGAATTAACAGTCTGTCTCTTCCCCATCCTACTATAGAAATAACAGCCTGTCTCTTCCTCATCCTACTATAGAATTAACAGTCTGTCTCTTCCCCATCCTACTATAGAATTAACAGTCTGACTCTTCCTCATCCTACTATAGAAATAACAGTCTGCCTCTTCCCCATCCAACTATAGAATTAACAGTCTGTCTCTTCCCATCCTACTATGGAATTAACTGCCTGTCTATACCCCAATCCTACTATATAATTAACAGTCTGTCTCTTCCTCATCCTACTATAGAATTAACAGTCTTTCTCTTCCAAATCCTATTATAGAATTAACAGTCTGTCTATTCCCCATCCTACTATATAATCAACAGTCTGTCTCTTCCTCATCCTACTATAGAATTAACAGTCTGTCTCTTCCCCATCCTACTATATAATTAACAGTCTCTCTTCCTCATCCTACTATATAATTAACAGTCTGTCTCTTCTTCATCCTACTATAGAATTAACAGTCTGTCCCTTCCTCATCCTACTATAGAATTAACAGTCTGTCTCTTCCCCATCCTACTATATAATCAACAGTCGGTCTCTTCCTCATCCTACTATAGAATTAACAGTCTGTCTCTTCCCCATCCTACTATAGAATTAACAGTCTGTCTCTTCCCCATCCTACTATAGAATTAACAACCTGTCTCTTCCCCATCCTACTATAGAATTAACAGTCTGTCTCTTCCTCATCCTACTATAGAATTAACAGTCTGTCTCTTCCCCATCCTACTATAGAATTAACAACCTGTCTCTTCCCCATCCTACTATAGAATTAACAGTCTGTCTCTTCCCCTTCCTACTATAGAATTAACAGTCTGTCTCTTCCTCATCCTACTATATAATCAACAGTCTGTTTCTTCCTCATCCTACTATAGAATTAACAGTCTGTCTCTTCCCCATCCTACTATAGAATTAACAGTCTGTCTCTTCCCCATCCTAAAATAGAATTAACAATCTGTCTCTTCCCCTTCCTACTATATAATTAACATTCTGTCTCTTCCTCATCCTACTATATAATCAACAGTCTGTTTCTTCCTCATCCTACTATAGAATTAACAGTCTGTCTCTTCCCCATCCTACTATATAATTAACAGTCTGTCTCTTCATCATCCTCCTATATAATTAACAGTCTGTCTCTTCCTCATCCTACTATAGAATTAACAGTCTGTCTCTTCCCCATCCTACTATAGAATTAACAACCTGTCTCTTCCCCATCCTACTATAGAATTAACAGTCTGTCTCTTCCCCTTCCTACTATATAATTAACAGTCTGTCTCTTCCTCATCCTACTATATAATCAACAGTCTGTTTCTTCCTCATCCTACTATAGAATTAACAGTCTGTCTCTTCCCCATCCTACTATAGAATTAACAGTCTGTCTCTTCCCCATCCTAAAATAGAATTAACAATCTGTCTCTTCCCCTTCCTACTATATAATTAACATTCTGTCTCTTCCTCATCCTACTATATAATCAACAGTCTGTTTCTTCCTCATCCTACTATAGAATTAACAGTCTGTCTCTTCCCCATCCTACTATATAATTAACAGTCTGTCTCTTCATCATCCTCCTATATAATTAACAGTCTGTCTCTTCCTCATCCTACTATAGAATTTACAGTCTGTCTCTTCCTCATCCTACTATATAATTAACAGTCTGTCTCTTCCTCATCCTACTATAGAATTAACAGTCTGTCTCTTCCCCATCCTACTATAGAATTAACAGTCTGTCTCTTCCTCATCCTACTATAGAATTAACAGCCTGTCTATACCCCATCCTACTATATAATTAACAGTCTGTCTCTTCCCATCCTACTATGGAATTAACAGCCTGTCTATACCCCAATCCTACTATATAATTAACAGTCTGTCTCTTCCTCATCCTACTATATAATTAACAGTCTGTCTCTTCTTCATCCTACTATAGAATTAACAATCTGTCTCTTCCCCATCCTACTATAGAATTAACAGCCTGTCTCTTCCCCATCCTACTATATAATTAACAGTCTGTCTCTTCCCCATCCTACTATATAATTAACAGTCTGTCTCTTCCCCATCCTACTATAGAATTAACAGCCTGTCTCTTCCCCATCCTACTATAGAATTAACACTCTGTCTCTTTCCCATCCTACTATATAATTAACAGCCTGTCTATACCCCAATCCTACTATATAATTAACAGTCTGTCTCTTCCTCATCCTACTATAGAATTAACAGTCTGTCTCTTCCCCATCTTACTATATAATTAACAGTCTGTCTCTTCCTCATCCTACTATAGAATTAACAGTCTGTCTCTTCCCCATCCTACTATATAATTAACAGTCTGTCTCTTCCTCATCCTACTATATAATTAACAGTCTGTCTCTTCTTCATCCTACTATAGAATTAACGATCTGTCTCTTCCTCATCCTCCTATATAATTAACAGTCTGTCTCTTCCTCATCCTACTATAGAATTAACAGTCTGTCTCTTCCTCATCCTACTATATAATTAACAGTCTGTCTCTTCCTCATCCTACTATAGAATTAACAGTCTGTCTCTTCCCCATCCTACTATAGAATTAACAGTCTGTCTCTTCCTCATCCTACTATAGAATTAACAGCCTGTCTATACCCCATGCTACTATATAATTAACAGTCTGTCTCTTCCTCATCCTACTATAGAATTAACAGTCTGTCTCTTCCCCATCCTACTATAGAATTAACAGCCTGTCTCTTCCCCATCCTACTATAGAATTAACAGTCTGTCTCTTCCCCATCCTACTATATAATTAACAGTCTGTCTCTTCCCCATCCTTCTATAGAATTAACAGTCTGTCTCTTCCTCATCCTACTATAGAATTAACAGTCTGTCTCTTCCCCATCCTACTATAGAATTAACAGTCTGTCTCTTCCCCATCCTACTATAGAATTAACAGTCTGTCTCTTCCCCATCCTACTATAGAATTAACAGCCTGTCTCTTCCCCATCCTACTATAGAATTAACAGTCTGTCTCTTCCCCATCCTACTATATAATTAACAGTCTGTCTCTTCCCCATCCTACTATAGAATTAACAGTCTGTCTCTTCCTCATCCTACTATATCATTAACAGTCTGTCTCTTCCTCATCCTACTATAGAATTAACAGTCTCTCTCTTCCCCATCCTACTATAGAATTAACAGTCTGTCTCTTTCCCATCCTACTATAGAATGAACAGTCTGTCTCTTCCCCATCCTACTATAGAATTAACAGTCTGTCTCTTCCTCATCCTACTATATAATTAACAGTCTGTCTCTTCCTCATCCTACTATAGAATTGACAGTCTGTCTCTTCCCATCCTACTATAGAATTATTACCACTAATGGATTCCACTGTCTACCCACCATCTTTAACATTCTTATATTGTGGACAAAGTCATGGAACCGGAATACAGCAGGAGGGTTAATGTCCCTGCCCCTGCAGCCATAAGAAGTTAACGTGCTGCATAAATATAACTTGATTTGATTGGATGCGTCTCAATCCACCACATCCAGTAGTGTTGCACTTCCACATCTGTGGTTAAAGTTGACAGAGATAGAGCGTTGTTTGTCAGACCATGAGAGATCTCTAAACAATGTATTTTTACGAGAACGTCTGAAGTGTCTGAACGATTTGACCTACAAACTAATGACCACTCCATGGAAAGGAGAGATTCTCACAAACGCACTACGACCCCCATAAATGCAGATGCGTCTGAGGTCTGTGTTCCGTCGATGTGCCAACTTCTGTTTGGTAGCGTCCGAACCGTTTGGGTTTCATACTAATGGGACCCCACTGTGGAAAGGGGAGATTCTAATGAACACGGTGGTGTTCTCCACTTTTCTCTACGACCCTCACAAATCAGATCAGATTGGATTCGTCACATGCGCCGAATCCAACAGACTTTACAGTGAAATAGTTACTTACAAGCCCTTAACCAACAATGCAGCATAAATCAATGTTGTCTTGTTGACATGTAGCTAATTTTCCTCAGTAATATTGTCTTTTAGTTTGCTTATCCTCAGAGAGATCCGGCTGAGTTCATCTGACTTATAAATTTGTGTGTTTTAGAAGGCATCCTATGCTGCATATACTCACGCTAATTCAGGAAAGATGCCTTACCACAAGGCATGCTAAAACCAAACGCAAACATTCCCCAACATTCCCCAAACCAGGTAGGGAGTGACTGCCTGAAAAGATCTGGTCAGAGAGCCATGTCATTCCCCTGACAAGATGATACATGGCATAAATTAGCATTCATCAGTGTGGTCAGAACCTTTCATGTTCCCAGTCTGTATTTAGTTCTATATTTATGACATGCTTCTAGAAATTAACCCAACCCAGAAAGACAGAGCGACAGACAGAAGAAACATTGTATGTTGGATACGTTTGTCTGCCTCAAATGGCACCCTATATAGTGCACTACTTTTCACAGACAAGGGCCCTGTGGTCAACAGTGATTGTTGTATCAGCGCAGGAGAAACTCTCTGTTTGTTCTCTAGAAGGACCACTGACATGTATTCCAGACAGGAGAAACTCTCTGTTTGTTCCTCTAGAAGGACCACTGACATGTACTCCAGACAGGAGAAACTGTTTGTTCCTCTAAAAGGACTTATTCTCCTCTCCTCTCCTCTCCTCTATGCTCCTCTATGCTCCTTTTATGTCCTCTATTCTCCTTTTCTCTCCTCAATTCTACTTTTCTCTCCCCTAGTCTCCCTTTCTCTCTCCATTTCTCTCCCCAACTCTCCTCTTCTCTCCCTTCTCTCCTCTCCTCTCCTCTCCTCTCCTATTCTCTCTCCACTTCTCTCCCCTAGTCTCCTTGTCTCTCTCCTTTTCTCTCCCCTAGTCTCCTCTCCTCTCCTCTTCTCTCTCCACTTCTCTCCCCTAGTCTCTTGTCTCTCTCCTTTTCTCTCCCCTAGTCTCCATTCCTCTCTCCTTTTCTCTCCCCTAGTCTCCTTTTCTCTCTCCTAGTCTCCTCTTCTCTTCCCTAATCTCCTCTCCTATCTCCTTTTCTCTCCCATAGTCTCCTCTTCTCTCTCCCTTTCTCTCCCCTAGTCTCCTCTTCTCTCTCCTAGTCTCCTCTTCTCTTCCCTAATTTCCTCCTCTCTCTCATTTTCTCTCCCCTAGTCTCCTCTTCACTGTTCTTTTCTCTCCCCTAGCCTCCCCTCCTCTCTCATTTTCTCTTTCCTAGTCTCCTCTTCTCTCTCCTTTTCTCTCCCCTAGTCTCCTCTTCTCTCTCCTTGTCTCTCCACCAATGTCCTCTTCTCTCTCCTTTCTCTCCCCTAGTCTCCTCTCCCCTCCCCTAGCCTCCTCTCCTCTCTCATTTTCTCTCCCCTAGTCTCCTCTTCTCTCTCATTTTCTCTCTCCTAGTCTCCTCTTCTCTCTCATTTTATCTCCCCTAGCCTCCTCTCCTCTCTCATTTTCTCTCTCCTAGTCTCCTCTTGTCTCACCTCTTCTCTCCCCTAGCCTCCACCTCTCTCTCCTCTTCACTCCCCTAGTCTCCTCTTCACTCTTATTTTCTCTACCCTAGCTTCCTCCTCTATCTCCTTTTCTCTCCCCTAGTCTCAGCCTCTTTCTCCTCTTCATTCCTCTAGTTTCCTCTTCACTCTTATTTTATCTCCCCTGGCCTCCTCCTCTCTCTCCTTTTCTCTCCCCTAGCCTCCTCTCCTCTCTCATTTTCTCTCTCCTAGTCTCCTCTTGTCTCACCTCTTCTCTCCCCTAGCCTCCACCTCTCTCTCCTCTTCACTCCCCTAGTCTCCTCTTCACTCTTATTTTCTCTACCCTAGCTTCCTCCTCTATCTCCTTTTCTCTCCCCTAGTCTCAGCCTCTTTCTCCTCTTCATTCCTCTAGTTTCCTCTTCACTCTTATTTTATCTCCCCTGGCCTCCTCCTCTCTCTCCTTTTCTCTCCCCTAGTCTCCTCTTCTCTATCATTTTCTCTCCCCTAGCTGCCTCCTCTCTCTCCTTTTCTCTCCCCTAGTCTCCTCTTCACTCCCCTAGTCTCCACTTCACTCTCCTTTTTACTCCCCTAGTCTCCTCTTCACTCTCCTTTTCTCTCCCCTAGTCTCCCCTTCACTCTTCTTTTCTCTCCTAGTCTCCTCTTCTCTCTTCTTTTCTCTCCCCTAGCCTCCTCCCCTCTCTCCTTTTCTCTCCCCTAGTCTCCTCTCCTCTCTCATTTTCTCTCCCCTAGTCTCCTCTTCACTCTACATTTCTTCTCTTCCCTAATCTCCTCTCCTCTCTCCTAGTCTCCCCTTCACTCTTTTTTTATTCTCTTCCCTAATCTCCTCTCCTCTTCCTTTCTCTCCCCTAGTCTCCTCTTCACTCTTTTGTTTCTCTCCCTAGCCTCCTCCTCTCTCTCCTTTTCTCTCCCCTAGTCTCCTCTTCTCTCTCCTAGTCTCTTCTTCTCTCCCCTAGCCTCCTCCTCTCTCTCCTTTTCTCTCCCCTAGTCTCCTCTTCTCTCCTAGTCTCTTCTTCTCTCCCCTAGTCTCCTCTTCACTGTTCTTTTCTCTCCCCTAGCCTCCCCTCCTCTCTAATTTTCTCTTTCCTAGTCTCCTCCTCTCTCTCCTTTTCTCTCCCCTAGTCTCCTCTTCTCTATTTTTTTCTCTCCAATAGTCTCCTCTTAACTCTTATTTTCTCTCCCCTAGCTGCCTCCTCTCTCTCCTTTTCTCTCCCCTAGTCTCCTCTTCACTCCCCTAGTCTCCACTTCACTCTCCTTTTCACTCCCCTAGTCTCCTCTTCACTCTTCTTTTCTCTCCCCTAGTCTCCTCCTCTCCCTCCTTTTCTCTCCCCTAGTCTCCTCTCCTCTCTCCTCTCCTCTCTCCTAGTCTCCTCTTCACTCTTTTTTTCTTCTCTTCCCTAATCACCTCTCCTCTCTCCTTTCTCTCCCCTAGTCTCCTCTTCTCTCACCTCTTCTCTCGCCTAGCCTCCTCCTCTCTCTCATTTTCTCTCCCCTAGTCTCCTCTCCTCTCTCCTTTTCTCTCCCCTAGTCTCCTCTTCACTCTTATTTTCTCTCTCCTAGCCTCCTCCTCTCTCTCCTTTTCAATCCACTAGTCTCCTCTTCTCTCTCCTAGTCTCTTCTTCTCTCCCCTAGCCTCCTCCTCTCTCTCCTTTTCTCTCCCCTAGTCTCCTCTTCTCTTTCCTAGTCTCTTTTTCTCTCCCCTAGTCTCCTCTTAACTGTTCTTTTCTCTCCCCTAGCCTCCCCTCCTCTCTCATTTTCTCTTTCCTAGTCTCTTCTTCTCTCTCCTTTTCTCTCCCCTAGTCTCCTCTTCTCTCTCCTAGTCTCCTCTTCACTCTTCTTTCTTATCTCCCCTAGTCTCCTCTCCTCTCTCCTTTTCTCTCTCCTAGTCTCCCCTTCACTTCCCTAGTCTCCTCTTCTCTCACCTTTTCTCTCCCCTAGTCTCCTCTTCACTCTTCTTTTCTTATCTCCCCTAGTCTCCTCTCCTCTCTCCTTTTCTCTCTCCTAGTCTCCTCTTCTCTTCCCTAGTCTCCTCTCCTCTCTCTTATTTTCTTTTTCCTAGTCTCCTCTCCTCTCTCTTATTTTTTCTCCCCTAGTCTCCTCTTCTCTATCACTTTCTCTCCCCTAGTCTCCTCTTCTCTCTCCTAGACTCCTCTCCCCTTTCTCTCCCCTAGTCTCCTCTTCCCTCCCCTAGCCTCCTCTCCTCTCTGATTTTCTCTCCCCTAGTCTCCTCTTCTCTCTCATTTTCTCTCCCCTAGTCTCCTCTTCTCTCTCATTTTCTCTCCCCTAGTCTCCTCTCCTCTCTTATTTTCTCTCTCCTAGTCTCCTCTTCTCTTCCCTAGTCTCCTCTTCTCTCACCTCTTCTCTCCCCTAGTCTCCTCTCCTCTCTCCTTTCCTCTCTCCTAGTCTCCTCTTCTCTCTCCTAGTCTCCTCTTCTCTTCCCTAGTCTCCTCTTCTCTCACCTAGTCTCCTCTCCTCTCACCTCTTCTCTCCCCTAGTCTCATCTCCTCTCTCTTATTTTCTTTCCCCTAGTCTCCTCTCCTCTATCTTATTTTCTCTCCCCTAGTCTCCTCTTTTCTCTCCCTTTCTCTCCCCTAGTCTCCTCTTCTCTCTCCTTGTCTCTCCCCCAATCTCCTCTTCTCTCTCCTTTCTCTCCCCTAGTCTCCTCTCCCCTCCCCTAGCCTCCTCTCCTCTCTCCTTTTCTCTCTCCTATTCTCCTCTCCTCTCTCCTTTTCCATCTGCTAGTCTCCTTTTTTCTCTCCTTTTCTCTCCCATAATCTCCTCTTCTCTCTTATTTTCTCTCCCCTTGTCTCCTCTTCTCTCATTCTCTCTCCCCTAGTCTCATCTTCCCTCCCCTAGTCTCCTCTCCTATTCTCTCATTTTTTCTCTTCCTCTCTCCTCTTCCTCTCTCCCTTATTCTCCTCTCCTTCTCTCTTCAAACAGGTCGAAGGTCAAAGGGTCCTTGTTAATGAGGTTAAAGGTTGACTGTCGTTAACCTCCCCCTCCTAACACATTCAGAGAAAATGGGAGATTGCTCACTTAAGATCCCTGCTACACTTTTGCACAGGCTAGGTTAGGGTTCAACCTGGCCCAGGGTCAGATTTAGGGGTCAGAGGCTAGAGATTTCTTCTGTAGTGTAGGGTAGGTGTAGGACTGTTGCGTTGATGGCAGTCATGAGTCCTGACCACAGTAAAATTCAACTGGACCGTTGAGTCACGGTGTTCTCCTCTTATGCACTCTGGACATGATTTAGTAGCACCCAACTCACTAATACTCAGGGCTCTATTGTCCCTCTATCAGGTCCTAATGACCTGGTACTCAGGGCTCTATTGTCCCTCCATCAGGTCCTATTGGCCTGGTACTCAGGACTCTATTGTCCCTCTATCAGGTCCTAATGACCTGGTACTCGGGGCCCTATTGTCCCTCTATCAGGTCCTAATGACCTGGTACTCAGGGCTCTATTGTCCCTTTAACCACTCTGGCATCAATGGAAATGCAATCGGAAAAACACATCATCATCATCATCATCAAAACAGTATTGTCAAAGCTAAAATACCACCACTGTAGGATTTACCCAATAGCAGGTCAGTTATCAGTCCTCGTGAAACCCTACAGAGCTGATAGATGCTGCTCTACCTTAACACTGAGCTAGTCTACAGCTAGGGACTGTTCCACAAGATCAACAGTAAGGGCCTTACAGGGAAGTGGGCTATCCTCGAAGTTGACTGCCTATGCTACCTCACCCTGAACCGTATAAACCCAGCACCTTCTCAGAATTGTCCGGGACAGAGTTTCAACCTCGACACACTAACAACTAATGCTAACTCATGATGACCTATTCAGAGGTTAACACCTAATGCTAACTCATGATGACCTATTCAGAGGTTAATACCTAATCTAACTCATGATGACGTAGTCAGAGGTTAACACCTAATGCTAACTCATGATAACGTATCTCTACCCCTCCTACTGTCTCTAGAGAGTTGAAAACAGCAGGTCTGGGACAGGTAGCATGTCCGGTGAACAGGTCAGGATTCCAAATCCGCAGGCAGAACAATTGAAACAAGAGCAGCAGCTTGGCCAGGTGGACTGAGGACAGCAAGGGGTCATCAGGCCAGGTAGTCCTGAGGCATGGTCCTAGGGCTGAGAGAGAGAGAGAGAGAGAGAGAGAGAGAGAGAGAGAGAGAGAGAGAGAGAGAGAGAGAGAGAGAGAGAGAGAGAGAGAGAGAGAGAGAGAGAGAGAGAGAGAGAGAGAGAGAGAGAGAGAGAGAGAGAGAGAGAGAGAGAGAGAGAGAGAGAGAGAGAGAGAGAGAGAGAGAGAGAGAGAGAGAGAGAGAGAGAGAGAGAGAGAGAGAGAGAGAGAGAGAGAGAGAGAGAGAGAGAGAGAGAGAGAGAGAGAGAGAGAGAGAACGAGAACTTAAATTCACACAGGACCCCGGATAAGACAGGAGGAATACTCCAGATATAACAGACTGACCATAGCTCCCTGACACAAACTACTGCAGCATAAATAATGGAGGCTGAGACAGGAAGGGTTGGGAGACACTGTGGCCCCATCTGACGATACCCCTGGACAGGGCCAAACAGGAAGGATATAACCCCACCCACTTTGCCAAAGCACAGCCCCCACACCACTAGAGGGATATCTTCAACCACTGACTTACCATCCTGAGAAAAGGCAGAGTATAGCCCACAAAGATTTCCGCCACGGCACAACCCAAGGGGGGGCGTCAACCTGAACAGGAAGATCACGTAAGTGACTCAACCCACTCAAGCGATGCACCACTCCTAGGGACGGCATGGAAGAGCACCAGTAAGCCAGTGACTCAGCCCCTGTAATAGGGTTAGAGGCAGAGAATCCCAGTGGAGAGAGGGGAACCTGCCAGGCAGAGACAACAAGGGCAGTTCGTTGCTCCAGAGCCTTTCCGTTCACCTTCACACTCCTGGGCCAGACTACACTCAATCATTGGACCTACTGAAGAGATGAGTCTTCAATAAAGACTTAAAGGTTAAGACCGAGTCTGCATCTCTCACATGGGTAGGCTGACCATTCCATAAAAATGGATCTCTATAGGAGAAAGTCCTGCCTCCAGCTGTTTGCTTAGAAATTCTAGGGAGAGTAAGGAGGCATGCGTCTTGTGATACGTGTAGGTATGTACGGCAGGACCAAATCGGAAAGATAGGTAGGAGCAAGGGAATGTAATGCTTTGTAGGTTAGCAGTAAAACCTTGAAATCAGCCCTTGCTTTGACAGGAAGCCAGTGTAGAGAGGCTAGCACTGGAGTAATATGATCACATTTTTTGGTTCTAGTCAGGATTCTAGCAGCCGTGTTTAGCACTAACTGAAGTGTTTTTAGTGCTTTATCCGGGTAGATGGAAAGTAGAGCATAGCAGTAGTCTAACCTAGAAGTGACAAAAGCATGGATAACATTTTCTTCATCATTTTCGGAGAGAAAGTTTCTGATTTTTGCAATGTTACGTAGATGAAAAACAGCTGGCTTTGAAACAGTCTTGAAATGTTCGTCAAAAGAGAGATCAGGGTCCAGAGTAACGCCGAGGTCCTTCACAGTTTGTTTTGAGACAACACTACAACCATCAAGATTAATTGTCAGATTCAACAAAAAATATTTTTGTTTCTTGGGACAGACAGCTCGGTGCATTCAACATGTCAATACCTCTCATAAATAAAGTAGTGATGAAGTCAATCTCTCCTCCACTTTCAGCCAGGAGAGATTGACATGCATATTATTATTTTTTTCTGAGCCAATTGCAATTTTCCTAAGTCATTTTTTTGTGGCACCTGACCACACGACTGAACAGTAGTCAAGGTGAGACAACACTAGGGCCTGTAGGACCTGCCTTGTTAGTGCTGTTAAGAAGACGGAGCATCACTTTATCATAGACAGACTTCTCCCCATTTTAGCTACTACTGCATCAATATGTTTTGACGATGACAGTTTACAATCTAGTGTTACTCCAAGCAGTTTAGTCATCTCAACTTGCTCAATTTCCACATTATTTATTACAACAATTAGTTGAGTGAGTGTTTTGTTCCAAATGCTTTTAATTTTAGAAATAATTAGGGCGAACTTATTCCTTACCTCCCACTCTGAAACTAACTGCAGCTCTTTGTTAAGTGTTGCAGTCATTTCAGTCGCTGCAGTAGCTGACATGTATGGTGTTGAGTCATCCGCATACATAGAAAATCTGGCTTTACTCAAAGTCAGTGGCATGTCGTTATTAAAAATTGAAAAATGCAAAGTGCCTAAACAGCTACCCTGGGGAATTCCTGATTCTAACTGTATTATGTTGGAGAGGCTTTATGTTGGAAAGAACACCCTCTGAGTTCTGTTAGACAGGTAACTCTTTATCCACATTATAGCAGGGGTGTAAAGTCATAACACATACGTTTTTCCAGCAGCAGACTATGATCATTAATGTCAAAAGCTGCACTGAAGTCTAATAAGACAGCCCCCACATTCATTTTATCATCAATTGCTCTAAGCCAATCATCAGTCATTTGTGTAAGTACTGTGCTTGTTGAGCGTCCTTCCCAAAAAGCATGCTGAAATTCTGTTGTCAATTTGTTCACTGTAAAATAGCATTGTATCTGGTCAAACACAACTTTTTCCAGAAGTTTACTAAGGGTTGGTAACAGGCTGATTGGTCAGATATTTGAGCCAGTAAAGGGGGCTTTACTATTCTTGGGTAGAGGAATAATTCCCTGGGGAAACACACTCTCTAGTAGGTTTAAATGGTTTAAATAAAAGATGTGGCAATATCATTCACTATTATCCTCAGTAATTTTCCATCCAATTTGTCAGACCCCGGTGGCTTGTCATTGTTGATAGACAACAATCATTTCCAGAGTCACTTTATAGAATTCAAAATAACAATTATTGTCTTTCATAATTTGGGCAGATATACTTGGATGTGAACTGTCAGTGTTTGTTGCTGGTATATCATACCTAATCATGCCAATTAAAAAATAATGAAAGTAGTTGACAATATCAGTGGGTTTTGTGATGAATGATCCATCTAATTCAATGAATGATGGAGCACGGAGTTTGCCTTTTTTCCCAAAATGTAATTTAAGGTGCTCCAAAGCATTTTACATTCTTTATAAAATGTATCTTCATTTCATAAATGTACAATTCACGAAGTGACTAGCCTCATTAGCAAAGAAAGTACAAGGTAGCTTTCCTTAGGCAAATTTTGTAACACTATCATAAAACATGTCAACATCGATAATGATTATAAAGCAATACGGTTTTCACAATATCTAGTAGACAGAGCGCGTCTTCTTCCTGAGCGGTATGACGGCTGCGTGGTCCCATGATGTTTATACTATTGTTTGTACAGATGAACGTTGTACCTTCAGACGTTTGGAAATTGCTCCTAAGGATGAACCAGACTTGTGGAGGTCTATCATTTTTTTCTGAGCTCCTGGCTGATTTCTTTTGATTTTACCATGATGTCAAGCAAAGAGGCACTGAGTTTGAAGGTTGGCCTTGAAATACATCCACAGGTACACCTCAATTGACTGAAATTATGTCAATTAGCCAATCAGAAGCTTCTAAAGTCATGACATCATTTTCTGGAATTTTCCAAGCTGTTTAAAGGCACAGTCAACTCAGTGTATGTAAACTTCTGACCCACTGGAATTGTGATTCAGTGAATTATGTGAAATAATTTGTCTGTAAACACTTGTTGGAAAAATTACTTGTGTCATGCAGAAAGTAGATGTCCTGACCGACTTGTCAAAACTACAGTTTGTTAACAATAAATTTTTTGCAGTGGTTGAAAAACGAGTTTTAATGACTCCAACCAAAGTGTATGTAAACCTCCAACTTCAACTGTACCTCCACCAAGGTTTAACAACCCTTTGACCAGATGCTGTGATCAAATCAAATCAAATGTATTTATATAGCCCTTCGTACATCAGCTGATATCTCAAAGTGCTGTACAGAAACAAAGCCTAAAACCCCAAACAGCAAGCAATGCAGGTGTAGAAGCATGGTGGCTAGGAAAAACTCCCTAGAAAGGCCAAAACCTAGGAAGAAACCTAGAGAGGAACCAGGCTATGTGGGGTGGCCAGTCCTCTTCTGGCTGTGCCAGGTGGAGGTTATAACAGAGACAGGAGGGGTCAGGAGACACATGTGATCATGCACACACATACACACACATACATATATATAGAGTACCAGTCAAACATTTGGACACCTACTCATTCAAGGCTTTTTCTGTGTTTTTACTACTTTCTACATAGTAGAATAATAGTGAAGACAAACTATGAAATAACACATATGGAATCATGTAGTAACCAAAAAAGTGTTAAACAAATCAAAATATATTTTATATTTCAGATTCTTCAAAATAGCCACCCTTTGCCTTGATGACAGCTTTGCACACTCTTGGCATTCTCTCAAACAACTTCACCTGGAATGCTTTTCCCACAGTCTAGAAGGAGTTCCCACATATGCTGAACACTTGTTGGCTGCTTTTCCTTCACTCTTTGTTCCAACATCCCAAACCATCTCAATTGGGAGGCCAGGTCATCCATTGTTGTAACTTTAATGTATTACAGAGGGTAATGTTTAAGTTTATTCATTGAGCTGTATCTAAAGATATTTCTTTACAGTTATTTACATATGTAATTGTATTGGGTTGTATTGAATTACGCTTTTTGACTGCAAGTGCCAGAATGCCTTGCGACAGGAATGAGAGAGATAACGCGCCAATTATGTGCAGGTGCGAGTTGACCATGGCTGACCTTCCGATAGCATCTTACCTGCATTGCTCTGTACCAAAACAAAGTTGTTAAATGTAACGTGAACAAGTATTATTACTAAAAAAATAAGCTTTCGTATCAAACCCGACGTCCTGAGTCATTACTTTGAAGTTAGTTAATCTATATCCATTACTACCAAGACACAAGGCGAGGACCAGATGCAGACACAGGAGGCAGATGGTTGGAGTCTTGCAATGTTTATTAATCCAAAAGGAGTAGGCAAGAGAATGGTTGTGGACAGGCAAAAGGTCAAAACCACTAAGAGCAAACCAGATGGGATGTAATTTAGCTGCAGAATGCTGTGGTAGCCATGCTGGTTAAGTGTGCCTTGGATAGTGTATTAACATAACAATCTGATTTTGCTTTTTTAACTAGTTTTACACACAGATTTCTCAAATCACCTGAAAGACTGCCAGTCTGGGACCGAGTCTGTGTATCTAGCTTTGGCCCAGGCAGCATCTCTCTTGTGTATGACTACAGATAGCTCTGGACTGAACCAAGGACCGATTTTTAACTTGCAATTTTTTTAAAGGGAGCATATTTATCTACAATATAATTGAAAACATTTCAGAAGAGGTTCAGGACCAACTCTGGTTCAGGTATAGATGCAATACAATCAAAGTCTCCAGAATAAAAGGTCACAAAGGCCTGTTCATTGAAATGTTAAAAATTCATCTTGTTGTTAAACTGAGGTTTGGATCAAAGTATCCGTATATCCCTGAAACATACAATGGGACAGTGGTCACTAATATCCAAAGCAAATACCCCACTCACAGAATATTTCTCTGGAGAATTTGTAAATATGAGGTCAATCAAAGTGGATTTCGTAGGGTCCGTTAAGTTCAGACGAGTAGGAAATGTAATCAGCTAGGACAAATTTAGATTTGAACAAAAATCCTTTAAACAGTAAGAATCCTGATTTCCCCGTGTAAGATTAAAATCTCCAGCAATTAAATCAGTGAGTTTGTTTAGTACACAGATTCCTATAACTTGTATTTTAGTTTGAACCCAACTGAAGACTTAAAGCCAACAATTCAAATTGTTTAGGACTGGAGTTGGCCTTTAACAGAGACACAGAAAGAAGATTATTTGTGTAAATAGCAACACCACCACCTTTGCCTTTCCTATCAGCACTAAACACTTTGTAACCATCTATAGCAACCTCAGAGTAGAGGGTTTTGGGCTCCCTAGTGGCACAGCGATCTAAGGCACTGCATCTCAGTGCAAGAGACGTCACTATAGTACCTGGTTCAAATCCAGGCTGTATGACATCCGGCCATGATTGGGAGTCCCATAGGGTGGCGCACAATTGGTCCAGTGTTGTCTGGGTTTGGCCGGAGTGGGCGTCATTATAAATAATAATTTGTTTTTAACTGACTTGCCTAGTTAAATAAAGGTTAAGTAAAAAATCTTGACATGATACATTTTGGGTAATAAACTACAAATGTTAAGATGTAAAAATTTCAACAATTTAAAAACTTTTCTGCATTTAAAATCACATGGAGTTTAAATACAAGTCATATTACTTTGAGATTTCAGAACAACAGGAGACTCAACGATTGGATTATACCTATTAGGAAAAGAAACCAAAGTAGGAATAGCAACGACGGTTCTACGGTTAGCACCATTAGTCATGTCAATCAATCAAATGTATTTATAAAGCCCTTTTTACATCAGCCGATGTAACAATGTGCTGTACAGAAACCTGCCTAAAACCCCAAGGAAAAACTCCCTAGAAAAGACGGAACCTAGGAAGAAACCTAGAGAGGAGCCAGGCTATGAGGGGTGGCCAATCCTCTTCTGGCTGTGGCGGATGGAGATTATAACAGAACATGGCCAAGATGTTCAAACGTTCATAGATGACCAGCACGGTCTGACAAAAATAATCACAGTGGTTGTAGAAAAAAGGTGTCCTTAAATTATTCTTTATATGTTCGTCAAAAGAGAGATCAGTGTCCAGAGTATCGCCAAGGTCCTTCACAGTTTTATTTGAGATGACCGTACAACCATCAAGATTATTTGTCAGATCCAGAAGACAGAATATCTCTCTGTTTCTTGGGACCCAGAACAAGCATCTCTGTTTTATCCGAGTTTAAAAGTAAAACATTTGACGCCATCCACTTCCTTATGTCTGAAACACAGGCTTCCAAGGAGGGCAATTTTGGGGCTTCACCATGTTTCATCGAAATGTACAGCTGTGTATCATCCGCATAGCAGTGAAAGTTAACATTATGTTTCCGAATGACATCACCAATATATAGTGAAAACAATAGTGGTCCTAAAACGTAAACTTGAGGAACACCGAAGTGTACAGTTGATTTGTCAGAAGACAAACCATCCACAGAGACAAACTGATATCTTTCCGACAGATAAGATCTAAACCAGGCCAGAACTTGTCCGTGTAGACCAATTTGGGTTTCCAGTCTCTCCAAAAGAATGTTGTGATCGATGGTATCAAAAACAGCACTAGGACAGATGCAGAGCCTTGGTCTGAAGCCATTAAAAGGTCATTTACCACCTTCACGAGTGCAGTCTCAGTGCTACGATGGGTACTAAAACCAGACTGAAGCGTTTCGTATGTCACCACTTTCAGATACAACATGTGGAACTCTCATAGAGACCAAAAAGGAGATGGTAAAAACTGACTTACATGTAATGATAATATTGTCCTCATATCAATTTAGTTGACCAGCAACCTTTCCAATGTTTGATGACCACAGCCGGGAGCCATTTTCACCCAGGTGAATTCCGTCTTCCACAAAGTAGCCAGGCCTATTCCAGAAGGAGTCAAAATTGTTGACGAAGGACTTTCCCAAGTCCTTGTTCAGACTCATTAACCACTGGTGAAGAGACCAAAGATGGCTAAAACACTCAGTCGCACAAGGCGAGGACATGTATTTGGGCCCGAGACAATTATTTATTCTGCTAATTTCTGAGCATTCTCTAAGAGTTGTAAGAAATGGTCTTTTAGCTTTAGAGTTTTCACATCATGTTATTAGACCCAATATGCAACACAACTGTTTTCAGAACAGGAATATGTTTCTTGATGGTAGGCATGACTTCTGATAAATCCAATTCCTTATAGATGACCCGGAGCCAGTGGGTCTGGCTCCAGGAAAACAAATTGTACGGGTATTTCTGACTTCCACCAATCTAACAATGGAGCTTCCCATAATAATGGTTGATGGCTGTTGTCCATTTCAAGCCGGAGCCCTCAGCCCAACCCTAACCCCATCAGGGGCTCCTCTAACTCGCCCCCCACAAACGACAGGAATAGCAGAGCCCACAGTAGACCCCGGTGAAGCAGAACCCACCTTAGACCCCGGCGATGCCATCACAATGTTGGCCGACACGGAAGGAGCATCCTACGCTGCATGACAAGATGGTGCCAGAACATCATGCCCCAGAGCGAAGCTATTTGATGTTGGCAGCCCATTCATGAATCCCGTCACCGCAGAGGGCTCAGAAAGTGGAGGATGCCGACCTCGACTTGTTCATCTATAAGTCTCTGCTAGGTAAAGCACTGCCTTATCTCAGCTCACTGGTCACCATAGCAACACCCACCCATAGCACGTGCTCCAGCAGGTATATCTCACTGGTCACCCCCAAAGCCAACACCTTTTTTGGCCGCCTTTCCTTCCAGTTCTCTGCTGCCAATGACTGTAACGAACTGCACAAATCAGTCGGAGACCTATGTATATCTCCCTCACTAACTTTAAGCATCAGCGGTCAGAGCAGATTACCGATCGCTGCAGCTGTACACAGCCCATCTGTAAATAGCCCATCCAACCAACTACCTACCTCATCCCCCATATTTGTTTTTGTCTCTCTGCTCTTTTGCGCACCGGTATTTCTACTTGCACATCCTCATCTGCACATCTATCACTCCAGTGTTAATTTGCTAAATTGTAATTACTTCGCCACTATGGCCTATTTATTGCCTAACCTCCTCACGCCATTTGGACGCACTGTATGCATACTTTTCTATTGTGTTATTGACTGTACGCTGGTTTACTCCATGTGTAACTCTGTGTTGTTATTTGTGTTGCACTGCTTTGCTTTATCTTGGCCAGGTCGCAGTTGTAAATGAGAACTTGTTCCCAACTGGCCTACCTGGTTAAATGAAGGTGACATAAACCAAAATAAAACAATGAGACAGTGTATTGTATTTCCTGTGTTAATATGAAGCTAATCAGACACAGTGATTATAATGACAGAGTGAATGCTGTGGAAAGGCTGCGTAATGGTTTAACTGGGTGTGTGTGTGTGTGTGTGTGTGTGTGTGTGTGTGTATGATCATGCTAGCTGTAGAGAATACCACACTTTCAGGATTTATGGAAACATGGCCTAAACTAAGGCCTAAAATAAGGCCTAGGGGTGTGTCTCAAACACCACCCTATACCCCTACTTTGTGCACTACATTTGACCAGAGTCTATGGGACAAGAGTAGGGACTAAGTCTGACATGTTGGACCATATGAGGACCAGATTTCCTATAAAAGCCTGTTTCCACAGTGGCCCTCTGTCCCTGTCCTATCCAGAACCCTGCAGTAAAATTCAACTCAAACACACAGTGGTGGGAAATACATGACCTTTGATCCCCAAGCAGGTCACAGACAGGACACCATGTGAGCAGGGAAGTAATGAAGAATAGTGGAGCTGACATGCTCTTCATATGAAACAGGCTAACAGGTAGAATACACACACACACACACACACACACACGTCTTAACACACACGACACAGATGTTACAGATGTAAAGGGAAGCAGTGCAACAGAAACAACAACACAGAAACAGTTACACATGGAATAAACAAGAGTACAGTCAATAACACAACAGAAACAACAACACAGAAACAGTTACACATGGAATAAACAAGAGTACAGTCAATAACACAACAGAAACATCAACACAGAAACAGTTACACATGGAATAAACAAGAGTACAGTCAATAACACAACAGAAACAACAACACACAGTTACACATGGAATAAACAAGAGTACAGTCAATAACACAATAGAAACAACAACACAGAAACAGTTACACATGGAATAAACAAGAGTACAGTCAATAACACAACAGAAACAACAACACACAGTTACACATGGAATAAACAAGAGTACAGTCAATAACACAACAGAAACAACAACACACAGTTACACATGGAATAAACAAGAGTACAGTCAATAACACAACAGAAACAACACAGAAACAGTTACACATGGAATAAACAAGAGTACAGTCAATAACACAATAGAAACAACAACACAGAAACAGTTACACATGGAATAAACAAGAGTACAGTCAATAACACAACAGAAACAACAACACAGAAACAGTTACACATGGAATAAACAAGAGTACAGTCAATAACACAATAGAAACACAAAGAAAGTCTATATACAATGTGTGCAAATGGTGTGAGGAGGTAAGGCAATAAATAGGCCGTAATAGCGAAGTAATTACAATTTAGCAGATTAACACTGGAGTGACAGATGATCAGATGATGATGTGCAAGTAGAAATAATGTTGTGGAAAATAGCAGAAAAGTAAATAAAAACAGTATGGGGATGAGCTAGGTAGATTGGTTGGGCTATGTACAGATGGGCTATGTACAGCTGCAGCGATCGGTTAGCTGCTCAGATAGCTGAGCAGGTAGTGAGGGAAATATAAATCTCCAGCTTCAGCGATTTTTGCAATTTGTTCCAGTCACTGGCAGCAGAGAACTGGAAGGAAAGGCGGCCAAATGGGGTGTTGGCTTTGGGGATGACCAGTGAGCTCTAAGTGCTGGAACGTGTGCTACAGGTGGGTGCTGCTATCGTGACCAGTGAACTGAGATAAGGAGGAGCTTTACCTAGCAGAGACTTATAGATGACCCGGAGCCAGTGGGTCTGGCGATGAATATGTAGCGAGGGCTAGGCAACGAGAGCATACAGGTCGCAGTGGTGGGTAGTATAAGGGGCGTTGGTGACAAAATGGATGGCACTGTGATAGACTGCATCCAGTTTGCTGAGTAGAGTATTGGAAGCTATTTTGTAAATGACATCGTCGAAGTCGAGGATCGGTAGGATAGTCAGTTTTATGAGGGTATGTTTGGTAGCGTGAGTGAAGGAGGCTTTGTTGCGAAATAGATTTCTAGATTTAATATTTTGGATTGGAGTTGTTTAATATGAGTCTGGAAGGAGAGTTTACAGTCTATCCAGACACCTAGGTATTAGTAGTTGTCCACATATTCTAAGTCAGAGCTGTCCAGAGTAGTGATGCTAGTCGGGTGTGGGCAGCGAATGGTTGAAAAGCATGTATTTGGTTTTACTAGCATTTAAGAGCAGTTGGAGGCCACAGAAAGAGTGCTGCATGGCATTTAAACTCGTTTGGAGGTTAGTTAACACAGTGTCCAAAGAAGGGTCAGATGTATACAGAATGGTGTCGTCTGCGTAGAGGTGGATCAGGGAATCACCAGCAGCAAGTGCGACATTGTTCATATATACAGAGAATAGAGTCGGCCCGAGAATTTAACCCTGTGGTACCCCCATAGAGACTGCCAGAGGTCTGGACAACAGGCCCTCCGATTTGACACACTGAACTCTGTTTGAAAAGTAGTTGGTGAACCAGGCGAGGCAATCATTTGAGAAACCAAGGCAGTTGAGTCTGCAGATAAGAATATGGTGATTGACAGAGTCGAAAGCCTTGGCCAGGTCGATGAAGACGGCTGCACAGAACTGTCTTTTATCATTTACGGGTATGATATCGTTCAGTACCTTGAGCGTGGCTGAGGTGCATCCGTGACCAGCTCGAAAACTGGATTGCACAGCGGTCAAGGTACGGTGGGATTTGAGGTGGTCAGTGATCTGTTGATTAACTTGGCTTTTGAAGACTTCATAGAATTTATTCCAGCCCTCTGATTACAATTAAGAGCAAAACGTGCTTCTCTGTTCTGGGCCTGCTGCAGCTTAACTAGGTATTTTCTTGCAGCACTGAACCACACGACTGGACAATAATCAAGATTAGACAAAACTAGAGCCTGCAGACCTTGCTTTTTGGAGTGTGGTGTCAAAAAACAGAGCATCAATTTATTAGGGCAAGACCACCCCCATCTTTACAATCATTGAATCTATGTGTTTTGACCATGACAGTTTACAATCTAAGGTAATGTCATTTAGTCTCCTCAACTTGTTCAACAACCACACCATTCATTACCAGATTCAGCTGAGGTCTAGAATTTAAGGAATGATTTGTACCGAATACAATGCTCTTAGTTTTAGAGATGTTCAGGACCAGTTTACTGGTCACCCATTCCAAAACAGACTGCAACTCTTTGTTAAAACTTCTTAAGGTATAGGGGACAGCATTTTCACTTTTTTATAAATAGCGTGCCCAATTTCAACTTCCTGCTACTCATGCCAGAAAAAAAGATATGCATATTATTAGTATATTTGGATAGAAAACACTGAAGTTTCTAAAACTGTTTGAATAATGTCTGTGAGTATAACAGAACTTATGTAGCAGGCAAAACCCAGAGGACTAACTGTTCAGAATTTTTATTTTTCGGTCTCTGTCTGTTCACTGAGTTCTCATTGGCAAATTATATTTCTTAGGAACCTGTTTTCAGTTCCTTCCGCTTCCACTGGATGTCACCAGTCTTTGGAATTTGGTTGAGGTTATTAATTTGTGCAATGAAGAAGTCGGCCATCTAGGAACTGGGTAACACTGTTGAGAGTGCGCAAGATGTGAAAGTAGCGTTGGATTGTTGTCTTCCTGTATTGAACACAGATAGACCCGTCTACAATTTGATCGATTATTAAAACTTGTTGAGGATAGGGGGCAGTATTTTCACTTTGGATGAATTGCGTGCCCATAGTGAACTGCATCAAACTCTGTCCTAGATTGCTAATATATGCATATTATTATTACTATTGGATAGAAAAAACTCTGAAGTTTCTAAAACTGTTTGAATTATGTCTGTGAGTATAACAGAACTCATAGGGCAGGCAATCTTCCAAACAAGAAGTGAAATTCTGAAAGTTGGGGCAACTTTGACGTCATCGCCCCCTCCTTTCCCAACAAGATATGGACCTGGAAGCACTTCCTACGCCTTCCACTAGATGTCCTCATTCAGTAGAAAGTGTAATGGAGCATTTGCTGTGAACTTTGACCTAATGGGAGGGAAAATAGTCAGTGTCCCAACAGAATGCCATTTTGCTGTGGTGCATTTCTCTGTGGGTGCTACGGCTGTTCCATTCGGCCCCAGATGAAAACGTATGATCCGGTTGGAACATTATTGGATATATATGATAATAACATCCTGAAGATTGATTCTCTACTTAGTTTGACCAGTTTATTCGACCTGGAATATATCTTATGGAAGTTTTCGTGCGAGTTATCTTGGACCAGCAGTCAGTTTTTGGGCACGTGAGCTGAAAGTGATAGCAAATGCAGCTACTTGGACACTAGTATTGGACATTATGGAACAAAACAATGATTTATTGCGGAACTAGCACTACATTCTGATGAAAGATCATCAAAGGTAAGAATATTTATGTTGTAATTTCGTATTTCTGTTGACTCCAACATGGCGGTTACGTCTGAGCGCCGTCTCAGATTATTGCAATGTTAGGCTTTTTCTGACACAAAATCTGACACAGCGGTTGCATTAAGAACCAGTGTATCTTTAATTATATGTAGAACATGTATCTTTAGTCAAAGTTTATGATGAGTATTTCTGTTATCTGGCATAGCTTTATATAATTTCTCCGGATATTTTGGAGGAATTTCTGAACATGGCGTCAATGTAAACCGAGATTTATGGATATAAAAATGCATATTATCGAACAAAACATAAATGTATTGTGTAACATGTCATATGACTGTCATCTGATGAAGATTTTCAAGAGGTTAGTGATTCATTTTATTTCTAATCCTGCTTTTGTGATTTTATCTTTGGCTGGAAAAATGACTGCGTTTTTTTCTTTGGTTTGGTGGTGGTCTAACATAAATATATGTTGTGTTTTCGCTGTAAAACATTTTTAAAAATCTGACACGATGGGTAGATGAACAAGGTGTTTATCTTTCATTTGAGATATTGGACTTGTTAATGTGTGAAAGTTAAATATTTCAAAATAATATTTTTGAATTCCCTGCGCCACTTTTTCAGCTGAACGGGGAGGTGGAGTTCCCTGAGGGAACTTTTTTTGCCCCAACAGGTTTTAACCTCTTGGGCTAAGGGATGCTTTGCGTTGAGGCCTCAATGCTTTTTGAGTTAACCTCTTGGGCTATGGGACGGTTGCGACGGTCACTTCGGCAAAAAACAGTGAAAATGCAGTGCGGCAAATAAATAAAAATGATATAAAATCAAACTTTCATTAAATCACACATGTAAGATACTCAATTAAAGCTACACACGTTGTGAATCCAGCCAACATGTCAGATTTTAAAAAGGCTTTTCGGCGAAAGCATTAGAAGCTATTATCTGATGATAGCACAATAGTAAACAAAGAGGGTAGCATGTTTTAACCCTGCAGGCGCTACACAAAACGCAGAAATAAAATATAAAACATGCATTACCTTTGACGAGCTTCTTTTGTTGACACTCCAATATGTCCCATAAACATCACAATTGGTCCTTTTGTTTGATTAATTCCGTCCATATATATCCAAAATGTCCATTTATTTGACGTATTTGATCCCAAAAGAAACAGCTTCCAAAAAACGCAACGTCACTACAAAATATTTCAAAAGTGGCCTATAAACTTTGCCAAAATTTTCAAACTTCTTTTGTAATACAACTTTAGGTATTTTTAAACGTTAAAACTCAAAAAGCATTGAGTCCTCAACGCCAAGCATCCCCTAGCGCAAGAGGTTAACTCAAAAAGCATTGAAACCACTGATCCTGACAACGAGGTTAAACCACTGATCCTGACAACGGGGGGACACCACTGATCCTGACAACGGGGGGACACCACTGATCCTGACAATGGAGGAAACCACCGATCCTGACAATGGGGGAAACCACTGATCCTGACAAAGGGGGAAAACCTCCGATCCTGACAATGGGGGGAACCCAATGATCCTGACAACGGGGGGAAACCAATGATCCTGACAATTGGGGAAACCACTGATCCTGACAATGGGGCAAAACCACTGATCCTGACAATGGGGGGAAACCACTGATCCTGACAATGGGGGGAAACCTCTGATCCTGACAATGGGGGGAAATCTCTGATCCTGACAATGGGGTTAAACCACTGATCCTGACAATGGGGTTAAACCACTGATCCTGACAATGGGGGAAAACACTGATCCTGACAATGGGAGACACCACTGATCCTGACAATGGGGTTGAACCACTGATCCTGACAATAGGGTTAAACCACTGATCCTGACAATGGGGTTAAACCACTGATCCTGACAATGGGGTCAAACCACTGATCCTGACAATGGGGTTGAACCACTGATCCTGACAATGGTGGAAACCACTGATCCTGACAATGGGGGGAAACCTCTGATCCTGACAACGGGGGAAACCACTGATCCTGACAATGGAGGGAAACCAAAGATCCTGAAAATGGGGGGAAACCACTGATCCTGACAATGGGGGCAAACCACTGATCCTGACAATGGAGGGAAACCACTGATCCTCACAATGGGGAGACACCACTGATCCTGACAATGGGGGAAACCACTGATCCTGACAATGGGGGGAAACCTCTGATCCTGACAACGGGGGGAAAACCACTGATCCTCACAATGGGAGACACCACTGATCCTGACAACGGGGGGAAACCACTGATCCTCACAATGGGAGACACCACTGATCCTGACAATGGGGTTAAACCACTGATCCTGACAATGGGGTTAACCCACTGATCCTGACAATAGGGTTAAACCACTGATCCTGACAATGGGGTCAAACTACTGATCCTGACAATGGGGTTAAACCACTGATCCTGACAATGGGGTTAAACCACTGATTCTGACAATGGGGTTAAACCACTGATCCTGACAATGGGGTTAAACCACTGATCCTGACAATGGGGGAAATCTCTGATCCTGACAATGGGGTTAAACCACTGATCCTGAAAATGGGGTTAAACCACTGATCCTGACAATGGTGGGAAACCACTGATCCTGACAATGGGGGAAACCACTGATCCTGACAATGGGGGAAACCACTGATCCTGACAAAGGGGGAAAACCTCTGATCCTGACAATGGGGGGAAACCTCTGATCCTGACAACGGGGGGAAACCTTTGATCCTGACAACGGGGGGAAACCAATGATCCTGACAATTGGGGAAACCACTGATCCTGACAATGGGGGGACACCACTGATACTGACAATGGGGGAAAACCTCTGATCCTGACAATGGGGGGAAACCACTGATCCTGACAATGGAGGGAAACCACTGATCCTCACAATGGGGAGACACCACTGATCCTGACAATGGGGGAAACCACTGATCCTGACAATGGGGGGAAACCTCTGATCCTGACAACGGGGGGAAACCACTGATCCTCACAATGGGAGACACCACTGATCCTGACAACGGGGTTAAACCACTGATCCTGACAATGGGATTCAACCTCTGATCCTGACAATAGGGTTAAACCACTGATCCTGACAATGGGGTCAAACTACTGATCATGACAATGGGGTTAAACCACTGATCCTGACAATGGGGTAAACCACTGATCCTGACAATGGGGTTAAACCACTGATTCTGACAATGGGGTTAAACCACTGATCCTGTCAATGGGGTTAAACCACTGATCCTGACAATGGGGGAAATCTCTGATCCTGACAATGGGGTTAAATCACTGATCCTGACAATGGGGTTAAACCACTGATCCTGACAATGGGGTTAAACCACTGATCCTGACAATGGGGGAAACCACTGATCCTGACAATGGGGGAAACCACTGATCCTGACAATGGGGGAAACCTCTGATCCTGACAATGGGGGGAAACCTCTGATCCTGACAACGGGGGGAAACCTCTGATCCTGACAATGGGGGGAAACCTCTGATCCTGACAATGGGGGAAACCACTGATCCTGACAATGGGGGAAACCACTGATCCTGACAATGGGGGGAAACCACTGATCCTGACAATGGGGCGAAACCACTGATCCTGACAATGGGGAAACCACTGATCCTGACAACGGGGTTAAACCACTGATCCTGACAATGGGGGAAACCACTGATCCTGACAACGGGGTTAAACCACTGATCCTGATAATGGGGGAAACCACTGATCCTGACAACGGGGGAAACCTCTGATCCTGACAATGGGGGAAACCACTGATCCTGACAATGGGGGGAAACCACTGATCCTGACAAAGGGGGGAAACCTCTGATCCTGACAACGGGGGGAAACCACTGATCCTGACAACGGGGGGAAACCACTGATCATGACACTGGGGGAAACCTCTGATCCTGACAACGGGGGGAAACCACTGATCCTCACAATAGGGAGACACCACTGATCCTGACAATGGGGGAAACCACTGATCCTGACAGTGGGGGGAAACCTCTGATCCTGACAATGGGGGAAACCACTGATCCTGACAATGGAGGGAAACCACTGATCCTGACAATGGGGGGAAACCACTGATCCTGACAATGGGGGGAAACCACTGATCCTGACA
This sequence comes from Oncorhynchus mykiss, assembly GCF_013265735.2. NCBI lineage: Eukaryota > Metazoa > Chordata > Actinopteri > Salmoniformes > Salmonidae > Oncorhynchus > Oncorhynchus mykiss. The sequence goes on along the minus strand of NC_048576.1, from coordinate 23,697 downwards.
ATGGGGTTAAACCACTGATCCTGACAACGGGGTCAAACCACTGATCCTGACAATGGGGTTGAACCACTGATCCTGACAATGGGGAAACCACTGATCCTGACAATGGGGGAAACCACTGATCCTGACAAAGGGGGGAAACCTCTGATCCTGACAACGGGGGGAAACCTCTGATCCTGACAATGGGGGGAAACCTCTGATCCTGACAATGGGGGAAACCACTGATCCTGACAATGGGGGAAACCACTGATCCTGACAATGGGGGGAAACCACTGATCCTGACAATGGGGGGAAACCACTGATCCTGACAATGGGGAAACCACTGATCCTGACAACGGGGTTAAACCACTGATCCTGACAATGGGGGAAACCACTGATCCTGACAACGGGGTTAAACCACTGATCCTGATAATGGGGGAAACCACTGATCCTGACAACGGGGGAAACCTCTGATCCTGACAATGGGGGAAACCACTGATCCTGACAATGGGGGGAAACCACTGATCCTGACAAAGGGGGGAAACCTCTGATCCTGACAACGGGGGGAAACCACTGATCCTGACAACGGGGGGAAACCACTGATCATGACACTGGGGGAAACCTCTGATCCTGACAACGGGGGGAAACCACTGATCCTCACAATAGGGAGACACCACTGATCCTGACAATGGGGGAAACCACTGATCCTGACAGTGGGGGGAAACCTCTGATCCTGACAATGGGGGAAACCACTGATCCTGACAATGGAGGGAAACCACTGATCCTGACAATGGGGGGAAACCACTGATCCTGACAATGGGGGGAAACCACTGATCCTGACAATGGGGTTAAACCACTGATCCTGACAACGGGGTCAAACCACTGATCCTGACAATGGGGTTGAACCACTGATCCTGACAATGGGGAAACCACTGATCCTGACAATGGGGGAAACCACTGATCCTGACAAAGGGGGGAAACCTCTGATCCTGACAACGGGGGGAACCCACTGATCCTGACAACGGGGGAAAACCACTGATCCTGAAAATGGGGGAAACCACTGATCCTTACAATGGGGGGAAACCTCTGATCCTGACAATGGGGGAAACCACTGATCCTGACAATGGAGGGAAACCAAAGATGCTGACAATGGGGGGAAACCACTGATCCTGACAATGGGGGGAAACCACTGATCCTGACAATGGAGGGAAACCACTGATCCTCACAATGGGGAGACACCACTGATCCTGACAATGGGGGAAACCACTGATCCTGACAATGGGGGGAAACCTCTGATCCTGACAAGGTGGGGAACCCACTGATCCTCACAATGGGAGACACCACTGATCCTTACAACGGGGGGAAACCACTGATCCTCACAATGGGAGACACCACTGATCCTGACAATGGGGTTAAACCACTGATCCTGACAATAGGGTTAAACCACTGATCCTGACAATGGGGTTAAACCACTGATTCTGACAATGGGGTTAAACCACTGATCCTGACAATGGGGTTAAACCACTGATCCTGACAATGGGGGAAATCTCTGATCCTGACAATGGGGTTAAACCACTGATCCTGACAATGGGGTTAATCCACTGATCCTGACAATGGGGTTAAACCACTGATCCTGACAATGGGGGAAACCACTGATCCTGACAACGGGGTTAATCCACTGATCCTGACAATGGGGGAAACCACTGATCCTGACAACGGGGGAAACCTCTGATCCTGACAATGGGGGAAACCACTGATCCTGACAATGGGGGGAAACCACTGATACTGACAAAGGGGGGAAACCTCTGATCCTGACAACGGGGGGAAACCACTGATCCTGACAACGGGGGGAAACCACTGATCATGACAATGGGGGGAATCCACTGATCCTGACAATGGGGGGAAACCACTGACCTGACAATGGGGGGAAACCTCTGATCCTGACAATGGGGGAAACCACTGATCCTGACAATGGAGGGAAACCACTGATCCTGACAATGGAGGGAAACCTCTGATCCTGACAATGGTGGGAAACCTCTGATCCTGACAACGGGGGGAAACCTCTGATCATGACAACGGGGGGAACCCTCTGATCCTGACAATGGGGGAAACCACCGATCCTGACAATGGGGGAAACCACTGATCCTGACAAAGGGGGAAACCTCTGATCCTGACAACGGGGGGAAATCACTGATCCTGACAACGGGGGGAAACCACTGATCCTGACAATGGGGGAAACCACTGATCCTGACAATGGGGGGAAACCTCTGATCCTAACAATGGGGGAAACCACTGATCCTCACAATGGGGAGACCTCTGATCTTGACAATGGGGGAAACCACTGATCCTGACAATTCTGGAAACCACTGATCCTGACAACGGGGGGAAACCACTGATCCTGACAATGGGGGGAAACCAATGATCCTGACAATGGGGGAATCCACTGATCCTGACAATGGGGGGAAACCTCTGATCCTGACAATGGGGGAAACCACTGATCCTGACAATGGAGGGAAACCACTAATCCTGACAATGGAGGGAAACCACTGATCCTGACAATATTGGGAAACCTCTGATCCTGACAACGGGGGGAATCCTCTGATCCTGACAATGGGGGAAACCACCGATCCTGACAATGGGGGAAACCACTGATCCTGACAAAGGGGGAAACCTCTGATCCTGACAACGGGGGGAAACCACTGATCCTGACAATGGGGGGAAACCACTGATCCTCACAATGGGGAGACACCACTGATCCTGACAATGGGGGAAACCACTGATCCTGACAATGGGGGGAAACCTCTGAACTGACAAGGGGGGAAACCACTGATCCTGACAATGGAGGAAAACCACTGATTCTGACAATGGGGGGAAACCACTGATCTGTCAATGGGTGAAACCACAGATCCTGACAATGGAGGGAAACCACTGATCCTGACAATGGGGGGAAACCACTGATCCTGACAATGGGGGGAAACCAATGATCCTGACAATGGGGGGAATCCACTGATCCTGACAATGGGGGGAAACCACTGATCCTGACAATGGGGGGAAACCTCTGATCCTGACAATGGGGGAAACCACTGATCCTGACAATGGAGGGAAACCACTGATCCTGACAACGGGGGTAAACCTCTGATCATGACAATGGGGGGAACCCTCTGATCCTGACAATGGGGGAAACCACCGATCCTGACAATGGGGGAAACCACTGATCCTGACAAAGGGGGAAACCTCTGATCCTGACAACGGGGGGAAATCACTGATCCTGACAACGGGGGGAAACCACTGATCCTGACAATGGGGGAAACCACTGATCCTGACAATGGGGGGAAACCTCTGATCCTAACAATGGGGGAAACCACTGATCCTCACAATGGGGAGACCTCTGATCTTGACAATGGGGGAAACCACTGATCCTGACAATTCTGGAAACCACTGATCCTGACAACGGGGGGAAACCACTGATCCTGACAATGGGGGGAAACCAATGATCCTGACAATGGGGGAATCCACTGATCCTGACAATGGGGGGAAACCTCTGATCCTGACAATGGGGGAAACCACTGATCCTGACAATGGAGGGAAACCACTAATCCTGACAATGGAGGGAAACCACTGATCCTGACAATATTGGGAAACCTCTGATCCTGACAACGGGGGGAATCCTCTGATCCTGACAATGGGGGAAACCACCGATCCTGACAATGGGGGAAACCACTGATCCTGACAAAGGGGGAAACCTCTGATCCTGACAACGGGGGGAAACCACTGATCCTGACAATGGGGGGAAACCACTGATCCTCACAATGGGGAGACACCACTGATCCTGACAATGGGGGAAACCACTGATCCTGACAATGGGGGGAAACCTCTGAACTGACAAGGGGGGAAACCACTGATCCTGACAATGGAGGAAAACCACTGATTCTGACAATGGGGGGAAACCACTGATCTGTCAATGGGTGAAACCACAGATCCTGACAATGGAGGGAAACCACTGATCCTGACAATGGGGGGAAACCACTGATCCTGACAATGGGGGGAAACCAATGATCCTGACAATGGGGGGAATCCACTGATCCTGACAATGGGGGGAAACCACTGATCCTGACAATGGGGGGAAACCTCTGATCCTGACAATGGGGGAAACCACTGATCCTGACAATGGAGGGAAACCACTGATCCTGACAATGGAGGGAAACCTCTGATCCTGACAATGGTGGGAAACCTCTGATCCTGACAACGGGGTGGAAACCTCTGATCCTGACAACGGGGGGAAACCTCTGATCCTGACAATGGGGGAAACCACCGATCATGACAATGGGGGAAACCTCTGATCCTGACAACGGGGGGAAACCTCTGATCCTGACAACGGGGGGAAATCACTGATCCTGACAACGGGGGGAAACCACTGATCCTGACAATGGGGGAAACCACTGATCCTGACAATGGGGGGAAACCTCTGATCCTGACAATGGGGGAAAACACTGATCCTGACAATGGAGGGAAACCACTGATCCTGACAATGGGGGGAAACACTGATCCTGACAACGGTGGGAAACCTCTGATCCTGACAACGGGGGGAAACCTCTGATCCTGAAAACGGGGGGACACCATTGATCCTCACAATGGGGAGACACCAATGATCCTGACAATGGGGGAAACCACTGATCCTGACAATGGGGGGAACCACTGATCCTGACAATGGGGGGAAACACTGATCCTGACAACGGTGGGAAACCTCTGATCCTGACAACGGGGGGAAACCTCTGATCCTGAAAACGGGGGGACACCATTGATCCTCACAATGGGGAGACACCAATGATCCTGACAATGGTGGAAACCTCTGATCCTGACAACGGGGGGAAACCTCTGATCCTGACAATGGGGGAAACCACCGATCATGACAATGGGGGAAACCACTGATCCTGACAAAGGGGGAAACCTCTGATCCTGACAACGGGGGGAAATCACTGATCCTGACAACGGGGGGAAACCACTGATCCTGACAATGGGGGGAAACCTCTGATCCTGACAATGGGGGAAACCACTGATCCTGACAATGGAGGGAAACCACTGATCCTAACAATGGAGGGAAACCTCTGATCCTGACAATGGTGGGAAACCTCTGATCCTGACAACGGGGGGAAACCTCTGATCATGACAACGGGGGGAACCCTCTGATCCTGACAATGGGGGAAACCACCGATCCTGACAATGGGGGAAACCACTGATCCTGACAAAGGGGGAAACCTCTGATCCTGACAACGGGGGGAAATCACTGATCCTGACAACGGGGGGAAACCACTGATCCTGACAATGGGGGAAACCACTGATCCTGACAATGGGGGGAAACCTCTGATCCTAACAATGGGGGAAACCACTGATCCTCACAATGGGGAGACCTCTGATCTTGACAATGGGGGAAACCACTGATCCTGACAATTCTGGAAACCACTGATCCTGACAACGGGGGGAAACCACTGATCCTGACAATGGGGGGAAACCAATGATCCTGACAATGGGGGAATCCACTGATCCTGACAATGGGGGGAAACCTCTGATCCTGACAATGGGAGAAACCACTGATCCTGACAATGGAGGGAAACCACTAATCCTGACAATGGAGGGAAACCACTGATCCTGACAATATTGGGAAACCTCTGATCCTGACAACGGGGGGAATCCTCTGATCCTGACAATGGGGGAAACCACCGATCCTGACAATGGGGGAAACCGCTGATCCTGACAAAGGGGGAAACCTCTGATCCTGACAACGGGGGGAAACCACTGATCCTGACAATGGGGGGAAACCACTGATCCTCACAATGGGGAGACACCACTGATCCTGACAATGGGGGAAACCACTGATCCTGACAATGGGGGGAAACCTCTGAACTGACAATGGGGGAAACCACTGATCCTGACAATGGAGGAAAACCACTGATTCTGACAATGGGGGGAAACCACTGATCTGTCAATGGGGGAAACCACAGATCCTGACAATGGAGGGAAACCACTGATCCTGACAATGAGGGGAAACCACTGATCCTGACAATGGGGGGAAACCAATGATCCTGACAATGGGGGGAATCCACTGATCCTGACAATGGGGGGAAACCACTGATCCTGACAATGGGGGGAAACCTCTGATCCTGACAATGGGGGAAACCACTGATCCTGACAATGGAGGGAAACCACTGATCCTGACAATGGAGGGAAACCTCTGATCCTGACAATGGTGGGAAACCTCTGATCCTGACAACGGGGTGGAAACCTCTGATCCTGACAACGGGGGGAAACCTCTGATCCTGACAATGGGGGAAACCACCGATAATGACAATGGGGGAAACCACTGATCCTGACAAAGGGGGAAACCTCTGATCCTGACAACGGGGGGAATCCTCTGATCCTGACAATGGGGGAAACCACCGATCCTGACAATGGGGGAAACCTCTGATCCTGACAACGGGGTGGAAACCTCTGATCCTGACAACGGGGGGAAACCTCTGATCCTGACAATGGAGGGAAACCACTAATCCTGACAATGGAGGGAAACCACTGATCCTGACAATATTGGGAAACCTCTGATCCTGACAACGGGGGGAATCCTCTGATCCTGACAATGGGGGAAACCACCGATCCTGACAATGGGGGAAACCGCTGATCCTGACAAAGGGGGAAACCTCTGATCCTGACAACGGGGGGAAACCACTGATCCTGACAATGGGGGGAAACCACTGATCCTCACAATGGGGAGACACCACTGATCCTGACAATGGGGGAAACAACTGATCCTGACAATGGGGGGAAACCTCTGAACTGACAATGGGGGAAACCACTGATCCTGACAATGGAGGAAAACCACTGATTCTGACAATGGGGGGAAACCACTGATCTGTCAATGGGGGAAACCACAGATCCTGACAATGGAGGGAAACCACTGATCCTGACAATGGGGGGAAACCACTGATCCTGACAATGGGGGGAAACCAATGATCCTGACAATGGGGGGAATCCACTGATCCTGACAATGGGGGGAAACCACTGATCCTGACAATGGGGGGAAACCTCTGATCCTGACAATGGGGGAAACCACTGATCCTGACAATGGAGGGAAACCACTGATCCTGACAATGGAGGGAAACCTCTGATCCTGACAATGGTGGGAAACCTCTGATCCTGACAACGGGGTGGAAACCTCTGATCCTGACAACGGGGGGAAACCTCTGATCCTGACAATGGGGGAAACCACCGATAATGACAATGGGGGAAACCACTGATCCTGACAAAGGGGGAAACCTCTGATCCTGACAACAGGGGGAAATCACTGATCCTGACAACGGGGGGAAACCACTGATCCTGACAATGGGGGAAACCACTGATCCTGACAATGGGGGGAAACCTCTGATCCTGACAATGGGGGAAAACACTGATCCTGACAATGGAGGGAAACCACTGATCCTGACAATGGGGGGAAACACTGATCCTGACAACGGTGGGAAACCTCTGATCCTGACAACGGGGGGAAACCTCTGATCCTGAAAACGGGGGGACACCATTGATCCTCACAATGGGGAGACACCAATGATCCTGACAATGGGGGAAACCACTGATCCTGACAATGGGGGGAACCACTGATCCTGACAATGGGGGGAAACCTCTGATCCTGATAACAGGGGAAACCACTGATCCTGACAACGGGGGGAAACCACTGATCCTGACACTGGGGGAAACCTCTGGTCCTGACAACGTGGGGAAACCACTGATCCTCACAATGGGGAGACACCACTGATCCTGACAATGGGGGAAACCACTGATCCTGACAATGGGGGGAAACCTCTGATCCTGACAATGGGGAAAACCACTGATCCTGACAATGGAGGGAAACCACTGATTCTGACAATGGGGGGAAACCACTGATCCTGACAATGGGGGAAACCTCTGATCCTGACAATGGAGGGAAACCACTGATCCTGACAATGGGGGGAAACCACTGATCCTGACAATGGGGGGAAACCAATGATCCTGACAATGGGGGGAATCCACTGATCCTGACAATGGGGGGAAACCACTGATCCTGACAATGAGGGGAATCCTCTGATCCTGACAATGGGGGGAACCACTGATCCTGACAATGGGGGGAACCACTGATCCTGACAATGGAGGGAAACCACTGATCCTGACAATGGAGGGAAACCACTGATCCTGACAATGGGGGGGAAAGCTCTGATCCTGACAACGGGGGGAAACCTCTGATCCTGACAATGGGGGGAAACCTCTGATCCTGACAACGGGGGGGAAACCTCTGATCCTGACAACGGGGGGGACACCACTGATCCTCACAATGGGGAGACACCAATGATCCTGACAATGGGGGAAACCAATGATCCTGACAATGGAGGGAAACCACTGATCCTGACAATGGGGGGAAAACTCTGATCCTGACAACGGGGGGAAACCTCTGATCCTGACAATGGGGGGAAACCTCTGATCCTGACAACGGGGGGACACCACTGATCCTCACAATGGGGAGACACCAATGATCCTGACAATGGGGGAAACCACTGATCCTGACAATTCTGGAAACCACTGATCCTGACAATGGGGGGAAACCACTGATCCTGACAATGGGGGAAACCACCTATCCTGACAATGGGGGAAACCATTGATCCTGACAAAGGGGGAAACCTCTGATCCTGACAACGGGGGGAAACCACTGATCCTGACAATGGGGTAAACCACTGATCCTGACAATGGAGGGAAACCACTGATCCTGACAATGGGGGGAAACCACTGATCCTGACAATGGGGGGAAACCACTGATCCTGACAATGGGGGGAATCCAATGATCCTGACAATGGGGGGAAACCTCTGATCCTGACAACGGGAGACACCACTGATCCTGACAACGGGGAGAAACCACTGATCCTCACAATGGGAGACACCACTGATCCTGACAATGGGGTTAAACCACTGATCCTGACAATAGGGTTAAAACACTGATCCTGACAATGGGGTCAAACCACTGATCCTGACAATGGGGTCAAACCACTGATCCTGACAATGGGGGGAATCCACTGATCCTGACAATGGGGGAAAACCACTTATCCTGACAACGGGGGAAACCACTGATCCTGACAACAGGGTTAAACCACTGATCCTGACAACGGGCGGAAACCACTGATCCTGACAATGGGGGAAACCACTGATCCTGACAACAGGGGGAAACCTCTGATCCTGACAACGGGGGGACACCATTGATCCTCACAATGGGGAGACACCAATGATCCTGACAATGGGGGAAACCACTGATCCTGACAATGGGGGAAACCACTGATCCAGACAATGGGGGGAAACCTCTGATCCTGACAACGGGGGGAGACCACTGATCCTGACAATGGAGGGAAACCACTGATCCTGACACTGGGGGAAACCTCTGGTCCTGACAACGGGGGGAAACCACTGATCCTCACAATGGGGAGACACCACTGATCCTGACAATGGGGGAAACCACTGATCCTGACAATGGAGGGAAACCTCTGATCCTGACAATGGAGGGAAACCACTGATCCTGACAATGGAGGGAAACCACTGATCCTGACAATGGGAGAAACCACTGATCCAGACAATGGGGAGAACCTCTGATCCTGACAACGGGGGGAAACCACTGATCCTCACAATGGGGAGACACCACTGATCCTGACAATGGGGGAAACCACTGATCCTGACAATGGGGGGAAACCTCTGATCCTGACAATGGGGAAAACCACTGATCCTGACAATGGAGGGAAACCACTGATTCTGACAATGGGGGGAAACCACTGATTCTGACAATGGGGGAAACCTCTGATCCTGACAATGGAGGGAAACCACTGATCCTGACAATGGGGGGAAACCATTGATCCTGACAATGGGGGGAAACCAATGATCCTGACAATGGGGTGAATCCACTGATCCTGACAATGGGGGGAAACCACTGATCCTGACAATGGGGGGAAACCTCTGATCCTGACAATGGGGGAAACCACTGATCCTGACAATGGAGGGAAACCACTGATCCTGACAATGGAGGGAAACCACTGATCCTGACAACGGGGGGAAACCTCTGATCCTGACAACGGGGGGAAACCTCTGATCCTGACAACGGAGGGAAACCACTGATCCTGACAATGGGGGGAAACCTCTGATCCTGACAACGGGGGGAAACCTCTGATCCTGACAACGGAGGGAAACCTCTGATCCTGACAACGGGGGGACACCACTGATCCTCACAATGGGGAGACACCAATGATCCTGACAATGGGGGAAACCACTGATCCTGACAATGGAGGGAAACCACTGATCCTGACAATGGGGGGAAACCTTTGATCCTGACAATGGGGAAAACCACTGATCCTGACAATGGAGGGAAACCACTGATTCTGACAACAGGGGAAACCACTGATCCTGACAACGGGGGGAAACCACTGATCCTGACACTGGGGGAAACCTCTGGTCCTGACAACAGGGGGAAACCACTGATCCTCACAATGGGGAGACACCACTGATCCTGACAATGGGGGAAACCACTGATCCTGACAATGGAGGGAAACCTCTGATCCTGACAATGGAGGGAAACCACTGATCCTGACAATGGAGGGAAACCACTGATCCTGACAATGGGAGAAACCACTGATCCGGACAATGGGGAGAACCTCTGATCCTGACAACGGGGGGAAACCACTGATCCTCACAATGGGGAGACACCACTGATCCTGACAATGGGGGAAACCACTGATCCTGACAATGGGGGGAAACCTCTGATCCTGACAATGGGGAAAACCACTGATCCTGACAATGGAGGGAAACCACTGATTCTGACAATGGGGGGAAACCACTGATTCTGACAATGGGGAAACCTCTGATCCTGACAATGGAGGGAAACCACTGATCCTGACAATGGGGGGAAACCATTGATCCTAACAATGGGGGGAAACCAATGATCCTGACAATGGGGGGAATCCACTGATCCTGACAATGGGGGGAAACCACTGATCCTGACAATGGGGGGAAACCTCTGATCCTGACAATGGGGGAAACCACTGATCCTGACAATGGAGGGAAACCACTGATCCTGACAATGGAGGGAAACCACTGATCCTGACAATGGGGGGAAACCTCTGATCCTGACAACGGGGGGAAACCTCTGATCCTGACAACGGGGGGAAACCTCTGATCCTGACAACGGGGGGAAACCTCTGATCCTGACAACGGAGGGAAACCACTGATCCTGACAATGGGGGGAAACCTCTGATCCTGACAACGGGGGGAAACCTCTGATCCTGACAACGGAGGGAAACCTCTGATCCTGACAACGGGGGGACACCACTGATCCTCACAATGGGGAGACACCAATGATCCTGACAATGGGGGAAACCACTGATCCTGACAATGGAGGGAAACCACTGATCCTGACAATGGGGGGAAACCTTTGATCCTGACAATGGGGAAAACCACTGATCCTGACAATGGAGGGAAACCACTGATTCTGACAACAGGGGAAACCACTGATCCTGACAACGGGGGGAAACCACTGATCCTGACACTGGGGGAAACCTCTGGTCCTGACAACAGGGGGAAACCACTGATCCTCACAATGGGGAGACACCACTGATCCTGACAATGGGGGAAACCACTGATCCTGACAATGGGGGGAAACCTCTGATCCTGACAATGGGGAAAACCACTGATCCTGACAATGGAGGGAAACCACTGATTCTGACAATGGGGGAAACCACTGATCCTGACAATGGGGGAAACCTCTGATCCTGACAATGGAGGGAAACCACTGATCCTGACAATGGAGGGAAACCACTGATTCTGACAATGGGGGGAAACCACTGATCCTGACAATGGGGGAAACCTCTGATCCTGACAATGGGGGGAAACCATTGATCCTGACAATGGGGGGAAACCAATGATCCTGACAATGGGGGGAATCCACTGATCCTGACAATGGGGGGAATCCACTGATCCTGACAATGGGGGGAAACCACTGATCCTGACAATGGGGGGAAACCTCTGATCCTGACAATGGGGGAAACCACTGATCCTGACAATGGAGGGAAACCACTGATCCTGACAATGGGGGAAACCACTGATCCAGACAATGGGGGGAAACCTCTGATCCTGACAACGGGGGGAGACCACTGATCCTGACAACGGGGGGAAACCACTGATCCTGACACTGGGGGAAACCTCTGGTCCTGACAACGGGGGGAAACCACTGATCCTCACAATGGGGAGACACCACTGATCCTGACAATGGGGGAACCCACTGATCCTGACAATGGGGGGAAACCTCTGATCCTGACAATGGGGAAAACCACTGATCTTGACAATGGAGGGAAACCACTGATTCTGACAATGGGGGGAAACCACTGATCCTGACAATGGGGGAAACCTCTGATCCTGACAATGGAGGGAAACCACTGATCCTGACAATGGGGGGAAACCATTGATCCTGACAATGGGGGGAAACCAATGATCCTGACAATGGGGGGAATCCACTGATCCTGACAATGGGGGGAAACCACTGATCCTGACAATGGGGGGAAACCTCTGATCCTGACAATGGGGGAAACCACTGATCCTGACAATGGAGGGAAACCACTGATCCTGACAATGGAGGGAAACCACTGATCCTGACAATGGGGGGAAACCTCTGATCCTGACAACGGGGGGAAACCTCTGATCCTGACAACGGGGGGAAACCTCTGATCCTGACAACGGGGGGAAACCTCTGATCCTGACAACGGAGGGAAACCACTGATCCTGACAATGGGGGGAAACCTCTGATCCTGACAACGGGGGGAAACCTCTGATCCTGACAACGGAGGGAAACCTCTGATCCTGACAACGGGGGGACACCACTGATCCTCACAATGGGGAGACACCAATGATCCTGACAATGGGGGAAACCACTGATCCTGACAATGGAGGGAAACCACTGATCCTGACAATGGGGGGAAACCTTTGATCCTGACAATGGGGAAAACCACTGATCCTGACAATGGAGGGAAACCACTGATTCTGACAACAGGGGAAACCACTGATCCTGACAACGGGGGGAAACCACTGATCCTGACACTGGGGGAAACCTCTGGTCCTGACAACAGGGGGAAACCACTGATCCTCACAATGGGGAGACACCACTGATCCTGACAATGGGGGGAAACCTCTGATCCTGACAATGGGGAAAACCACTGATCCTGACAATGGAGGGAAACCACTGATTCTGACAATGGAGGGAAACCACTGATCCTCACAATGGGGAGACACCACTGATCCTGACAATGGGGGAAACCACTGATCCTGACAATGGGGGGAAACCTCTGATCCTGACAATGGGGGAAACCTCTGATCCTGACAACGGGGGGAAACCACTGATCCTGACAAAGGGGGACACCACTGATCCTCACAATGGGGAGACACCCATGATCCTGACAATGGGGAAAACCACAGATCCTGACAATGGAGGGAAACCACTGATTCTGACAATGGGGGGAAACCACTGATCCTGACAATGGGGGAAAACTCTGATCCTGACAATGGAGGGAAACCACTGATCCTGACAATGGGGGGAAACCACTGATCCTGACAATGGGGGGAAACCAATGATCCTGACAATGGGGGGAATCCACTGATCCTGACAATTGGGGGAAACCACTGATCCTGACAATGGGGGGAATCCTCTGATCCTGACAATGGGGGAAACCACTGATCCTGACAATGGAGGGAAACCACTGATCCTGACAATGGAGGGAAACCACTGATCCTGACAATGGGGGGAAACCTCTGATCCTGACAACGGGGGGAAACCTCTGATCCTGACAACGGGGGGAAACCTCTGATCCTGACAAAGGGGGACACCACTGATCCTCACAATGGGGAGACACCAATGATCCTGACAATTCTGGAAACCACTGATCCTGACAATGGGGGGAAACCACTGATCCTGACAATGAGGGGAATCCTCTGATCCTGACAATGGGGGGAACCACTGATCCTGACAATGGAGGGAAACCACTGATCCTGACAATGGAGGGAAACCACTGATCCTGACAATGGGGGGGAAAGCTCTGATCCTGACAACGGGGGGAAACCTCTGATCCTGACAATGGGGGGAAACCTCTGATCCTGACAACGGGGGGAGACCACTGATCCTGACAACGGGGGGAAACCACTGATCCTGACACTGGGGGAAACCTCTGGTCCTGACAACGGGTGGAAACCTCTGATCCTGACAATGGGGAAAACCACTGATCCTGACAATGGAGGGAAACCACTGATTCTGACAATGGGGGGAAACCACTGATCCTGACAATGGAGGGAAACCACTGATCCTGACAATGGGGGGAAACCATTGATCCTGACAGTGGGGGGAAACCAATGATCCTGACAATGGGGGGAAACCACTGATCCTGACAATGAGGGGAATCCTCTGATCCTGACAATGGGGGGAACCACTGATCCTGACAATGGAGGGAAACCACTGATCCTGACAATGGAGGGAAACCACTGATCCTGACAATGGGGGGGAAAGCTCTGATCCTGACAACGGGGGGAAACCTCTGATCCTGACAATGGGGGGAAACCTCTGATCCTGACAACGGGGGGGAAACCTCTGATCCTGACAAGGGGGGGACCCCACTGATCCTCACAATGGGGAGACACCAATGATCCTGACAATGGGGGAAACCACTGATCCTGACAATTCTGGAAACCACTGATCCTGACAATGGGGGGAAACCACTGATCCTGACAATGGGGGAAACCACCGATCCTGACAATGGGGGAAACCATTGATCCTGACAAAGGGGGAAACCTCTGATCCTGACAGCGGGGGGAAACCACTGATCCTGACAATGGGGTAAACCACTGATCCTGACAATGGAGGGAAACCACTGATCCTGACAATGGGGGGAAACCACTGATCCTGACAATGGGGGGAAACCACTGATCCTGACAATGGGGGGAAACCTCTGATCCTGACAACGGGAGACACCACTGATCCTGACAACGGGGAGAAACCACTGATCCTCACAATGGGAGACACCACTGATACTGACAATGGGGTTAAACCACTGATCCTGACAATAGGGTTAAAACACTGATCCTGACAATGGAGTCAAACCACTGATCCTGACAATAGGGTTAAACCACTGATCCTGACAATGGGGTCAAACCACTGATCCTGACAATGGGGGGAATCCACTGATCCTGACAATGGGGGAAAACCACTTATCCTGACAACGGGGGAAACCACTGATCCTGACAACAGGATTAAACCACTGATCCTGACAATGGGCGGAAACCACTGATCCTGACAATGGGGGAAACCACTGATCCTGACAACAGGGGGAAACCTCTGATCCTGACAACGGGGGGACACCATTGATCCTCACAATGGGGAGACACCAATGATCCTGACAATGGGGGAAACCACTGATCCTGACAATGGGGGAAACCACTGATCCAGACAATGGGGGGAAACCTCTGATCCTGACAACGGGGGGAGACCACTGATCCTGACAACGGGGGGAAACCACTGATCCTGACACTGGGGGAAACCTCTGGTCCTGACAACGGGTGGAAACCTCTGATCCTGACAATGGGGAAAACCACTGATCCTGACAATGGAGGGAAACCACTGATTCTGACAATGGGGGGAAACCACTGATCCTGACAATGGAGGGAAACCACTGATCCTGACAATGGGGGGAAACCATTGATTCTGACAGTGGGGGGAAACCAATGATCCTGACAATGGGGGGAATCCACTGATCCTGACAATGGGGGGAAACCACTGATCCTGACAATGGGGGGAAACGTCTGATCCTGACAATGGGGGAAACCACTGATCCTGACAATGGAGGGAAACCACTGATCCTGACAATGGAGGGAAACCACTGATCCTGACAATGGGGGGAAACCTCTGATCCTGACAACGGGGGGAAACCTCTGATCCTGACAACGGGGGGAAACCTCTGATCCTGACAACGGGGGGAAACCTCTGATCCTGACAACGGAGGGAAACCACTGATCCTGACAATGGGGGGAAACCTCTGATCCTGACAACGGGGGGAAACCTCTGATCCTGACAACGGAGGGAAACCTCTGATCCTGACAACGGGGGGACACCACTGATCCTCACAATGGGGAGACACCAATGATCCTGACAATGGGGGAAACCACTGATCCTGACAATGGAGGGAAACCACTGATCCTGACAATGGGGGGAAACCTTTGATCCTGACAATGGGGAAAACCACTGATCCTGACAATGGAGGGAAACCACTGATTCTGACAACAGGGGAAACCACTGATCCTGACAACGGGGGGAAACCACTGATCCTGACACTGGGGGAAACCTCTGGTCCTGACAACAGGGGGAAACCACTGATCCTCACAATGGGGAGACACCACTGATCCTGACAATGGGGGAAACCACTGATCCTGACAATGGGGGGAAACCTCTGATCCTGACAATGGGGAAAACCACTGATCCTGACAATGGAGGGAAACCACTGATTCTGACAATGGGGGAAACCACTGATCCTGACAATGGGGGAAACCTCTGATCCTGACAATGGAGGGAAACCACTGATCCTGACAATGGGGGGAAACCACTGATCCTGACAATGGGGGGAAACCAATGATCCTGACAATGAGGGGAATCCACTGATCCTGACAATGGGGGGAAACCACTGATCCTGACAATGGGGGGAATCCTCTGATCCTGACAATGGGGGAAACCACTGATCCTGACAATGGAGGGAAACCACTGATCCTGACAATGGAGGGAAACCACTGATCCTGACAATGTGGTGGAAACCTCTGATCATGACAACGGGGGGAAACCTCTGATCCTGACAACGGGGGGAAACCTCTGATCCTGACAAAGGGGGACACCACTGATCCTCACAATGGGGAGACACCCATGATCCTGACAATGGGGAAAACCACTGATCCTGACAATGGAGGGAAACCACTGATTCTGACAATGGGGGGAAACCACTGATCCTGACAATGGGGGAAAACTCTGATCCTGACAATGGAGGGAAACCACTGATCCTGACAATGGGGGGAAACCACTGATCCTGACAATGGGGGGAAACCAATGATCCTGACAATGGGGGGAATCCACTGATCCTGACAATGGGGGGAAACCACTGATCCTGACAATGGGGGGAATCCTCTGATCCTGACAATGGGGGAAACCACTGATCTTGACAATGGAGGGAAACCACTGATCCTGACAATGGAGGGAAACCACTGATCCTGACAATGGGGGGAAACCTTTGATCCTGACAACAGGGGAAACCTCTGATCCTGACAACGGGGGGAAACCTCTGATCCTGACAAAGGGGGACACCACTGATCCTCACAATGGGGAGACACCCATGATCCTGACAATTCTGGAAACCACTGATCCTGACAATGGGGGGAAACCACTGATCCTGACAATGAGGGGAATCCTCTTATCCTGACAATGGGGGGAACCACTGATCCTGACAATGGAGGGACACCACTGATCCTGACAATGGAGGGAAACCACTGATCCTGACAATGGGGGGGAAAGCTCTGATCCTGACAACGGGGGGAAACCTCTGATCCTGACAATGGGGGGAAACCTCTGATCCTGACAATGGGGGAAACCACTGATCCTGACAATGGAGGGAAACCACTGATCCTGACAATGGAGGGAAACCACTGATCCTGACAATGGGGGGAAACCTCTGATCCTGACAACGGGGGGAAACCTCTGATCCTGACAACGGGGGGAAACCTCTGATCCTGACAAAGGGGGACACCACTGATCCTCACAATGGGGAGACACCCATGATCCTGACAATTCTGGAAACCACTGATCCTGACAATGGGGGGAAACCACTGATCCTGACAATGGGGGGAAAAATCTGATCCTGACAACAGGGGGAAACCTCTGATCCTGACAATGGGGGGAAACCTCTGTTCCTGACAACGGGGGGACACCACTGATCCTCACAATGGGGAGACACCAATGATCCTGACAATGGGGGAAACCACTGATCCTGACAATTCTGGAAACCACTGATCCTGACAATGGGGGGAAACCACTGATCCTGACAATGGGGGAACCCACCGATCCTGACAATGGGGGAAACCATTGATCCTGACAAAGGGGGAAACCTCTGATCCTGACAACGGGGGGAAACCACTGATCCTGACAATGGGGTAAACCACTGATCCTGACAATGGAGGGAAACCACTGATCCTGACAATGGGGGGAAACCACTGATCCTGACAATGGGGGGAAACCACTGATCCTGACAATGGGGGGAATCCAATGATTCTGACAATGGGGGAAAACCTCTGATCCTGACAACGGGAGACACCACTGATCCTGACAACGGGGAGAAACCACTGATCCTCACAATGGGAGACACCACTGATCCTGACAATGGGGTTAAACCACCGATCCTGACAATGGGGTCAAACAACTGATCCTGACAATGGGGGGAATCCACTGATCCTGACAATGGGGGAAAACCACTTATCCTGACAACGGGGGAAACCACTGATCCTGACAACAGGGTTAAACCACTGATCCTGACAACGGGCGGAAACCACTGATCCTGACAATGGGGGAAACCACTGATCCTGACAACAGGGGGAAACCTCTGATCCTGACAATGGGGGGACACCATTGATCCTCACAATGGGGAGACACCAATGATCCTGACAATGGGGGAAACCACTGATCCTGACAACCGGGGGAAACCACTGATCCTGACACTGGGGGAAACCTCTGGTCCTGACAACGGGGGGAAACCACTGATCCTCACAATGGGGAGACACCACTGATCCTGACAATGGGGGAAACCACTGATCCTGACAATGGGGGGAAACCTCTGATCCTGACAATGGGGAAAACCACTGATCCTGACAATGGAGGGAAACCACTGATTCTGACAATGGGGGGAAACCACTGATCCTGACAATGGGGGAAACCTCTGATCCTGACAATGGAGGGAAACCACTGATCCTGACAATGGGGGGAAACCATTGATCCTGACAATGGGAGGAAACCAATGATCCTGACAATGGGGGGAATCCACTGATCCTGACAACGGGGGGAAACCACTGATCCTGACACTGGGGGAAACCTCTGGTCCTGACAACGGGGGGAAACCACTGATCCTCACAATGGGGAGACACCACTGATCCTGACAATGGGGGAAACCACTGATCCTGACAATGGGGGGAAACCTCTGATCCTGACAATGGGGAAAACCACTGATCCTGACAATGGAGGGAAACCACTGATTCTGACAATGGGGGGAAACCACTGATCCTGACAATGGGGGAAACCTCTGATCCTGACAATGGAGGGAAACCACTGATCCTGACAATGGGGGGAAACCATTGATCCTGACAATGGGGGGAAACCAATGATCCTGACAATGGGGGGAATCCACTGATCCTGACAACGGGGGGAAACCACTGATCCTGACAATGGGGGGAAACCTCTGATCCTGACAATGGGGGAAACCACTGATCCTGACAATGGAGGGAAACCACTGATCCTGACAATGGGGGGAAACCTCTGATCCTGACAACGGGGGGAAACCTCTGATCCTGACAACGGAGGGAAACCACTGATCCTGACAATGGGGGGAAACCTCTGATCCTGACAACGGGGGGAAACCTCTGATCCTGACAACGGAGGGAAACCTCTGATCCTGACAACGGGGGGACACCACTGATCCTCACAATGGGGAGACACCAATGATCCTGACAATGGGGGAAACCACTGATCCTGACAATGGAGGGAAACCACTGATCCTGACAATGGGGGGAAACCTTTGATCCTGACAATGGGGAAAACCACTGATCCTGACAATGGAGGGAAACCACTGATTCTGACAACAGGGGAAACCACTGATCCTGACAACGGGGGGAAACCACTAATCCTGACACTGGGGGAAACCTCTGGTCCTGACAACAGGGGGAAACCACTGATCCTCACAATGGGGAGACACCACTGATCCTGACAATGGGGGAAACAACTGATCCTGACAATGGGGGGAAACCATTGATCCTGACAATGGGGGAATCCACTGATCCTGACAATGGGGGGAAACCACTGATCCTGACAATGGGGGGAAACCTCTGATCCTGACAATGGGGGAAACCACTGATCCTGACAATGGAGGGAAATCCACTGATCCTGACAATGGGGGGAAACCTCTGATCCTGACAACGGGGGGAAACCTCTGATCCTGACAACGGGGGGAAACCTCTGATCCTGACAACGGGGGGAAACCTCTGATCCTGACAACGGAGGGAAACCACTGATCCTGACAATGGGGGGAAACCTCTGATCCTGACAACGGGGGGAAACCTCTGATCCTGACAACGGAGGGAAACCTCTGATCCTGACAACGGGGGGACACCACTGATCCTCACAATGGGGAGACACCAATGATCCTGACAATGGGGGAAACCACTGATCCTGACAATGGAGGGAAACCACTGATCCTGACAATGGGGGGAAACCTTTGATCCTGACAATGGGGAAAACCACTGATCCTGACAATGGAGGGAAACCACTGATTCTGACAACAGGGGAAACCACTGATCCTGACAATGGGGGGAAACCACTGATCCTGACACTGGGGGAAACCTCTGGTCCTGACAACAGGGGGAAACCACTGATCCTCACAATGGGGAGACACCACTGATCCTGACAATGGGGGAAACCACTGATCCTGACAATGGGGGGAAACCTCTGATCCTGACAATGGGGAAAACCACTGATCCGGACAATGGAGGGAAACCACTGATTCTGACAATGGGGGAAACCACTGATCCTGACAATGGGGGAAACCTCTGATCCTGACAATGGAGGGAAACCACTGATCCTGACAATGTGGTGGAAACCTCTGATCATGACAACGGGGGGAAACCTCTGATCCTGACAACGGGGGGAAACCTCTGATCCTGACAAAGGGGGACACCACTGATCCTCACAATGGGGAGACACCCATGATCCTGACAATGGGGAAAACCACTGATCCTGACAATGGAGGGAAACCACTGATTCTGACAATGGGGGGAAACCACTGATCCTGACAATGGGGGAAAACTCTGATCCTGACAATGGAGGGAAACCACTGATCCTGACAATGGGGGGAAACCACTGATCCTGACAATGGGGGGAAACCAATGATCCTGACAATGGGGGGAATCCACTGATCCTGACAATGGGGGGAAACCACTGATCCTGACACTGGGGGAAACCTCTGATCCTGACAATGGGGGAAACCACTGATCCTGACAATGGAGGGAAACCACTTATCCTGACAATGGAGGGAAACCACTGATCCTGACAATGGGGGGAAACCTCTGATCCTGACAACGGGGGGAAACCTCTGATCCTGACAACGGGGGGAAACCTCTGATCCTGACAAAGGGGGACACCACTGATCCTCACAATGGGGAGACACCCATGATCCTGACAATTCTGGAAACCACTGATCCTGACAATTCTGGAAACCACTGATCCTGACAATGGGGGGAAACCACTGATCCTGACAAACGGGGAAACCACCGATCCTGACAATGGGGGAAACCACTGATCCTGACAAAGGGGGAAACCTCTGATCCTGACAACGGGGGGAAACCACTGATCCTGACAATGGGGTAAACCACTGATCCTGACAATGGAGGGAAACCACTGATCCTGACAATGGGGGGAAACCTCTGATCCTGACAATGGGGGGAAACCTCTGATCCTGACAACGGGGAGAAACCACTGAACCTGACAATGGGAGACACCACTGATCCTGACAATGGGGTTAAACCACTGATCCTGACAATAGGGTTAAACCACTGATCCTGACAATGGGGTCAAACCACTGATCCTGACAATAGGGTTACACCAATGATCCTGACAATGGGGTCAAACCACTGATCCTGACAATGGGGGGAATCCACTGATCCTGACAATGGGGGAAAACCCCTGATCCTGACAACGGGGGAAACCACTGATCCTGACAACAGGGTTAAACCACTGATCCTGACAACGGGCGGAAACCACTGATCCTGACCATGGGGGAAACCACTGATCCTGACAACGGGGGGAAACCTCTGATCCTGATAACGGGGGGACACCATTGATCCTCACAATGGGGAGACACCAATGATCCTGACAATGGGGGAAACCACTGATCCTGACAATGGGGGAAACCACTGATCCAGACAATGGGGGGAAACCTCTGATCCTGACAACGGGGGGAAACCACTGATCCTGACAACGGGGGGAAACCACTGATCCTGACACTGGGGGAAACCTCTGGTCCTGACAACGGGGGGAAACCACTGATCCTTACAATGGGGGAAACCTCTGATCCTGACAATGGAGGGAAACCACTGATCCTGACAATGTGGTGGAAACCTCTGATCATGACAACGGGGGGAAACCTCTGATCCTGACAATGGGGGGAAACCTCTGATCCTGACAAAGGGGGACACCACTGATCCTCACAATGGGGAGACACCCATGATCCTGACAATGGGGAAAACCACTGATCCTGACAATGGAGGGAAACCACTGATTCTGACAATGGGGGGAAACCACTGATCCTGACAATGGGGGAAAACTCTGATCCTGACAATGGAGGGAAACCACTGATCCTGACAATGGGGGGAAACCACTGATCCTGACAATGGGGGGAAACCAATGATCCTGACAATGGGGGGAATCCACTGATCCTGACAATGGGGGGAAACCACTGATCCTGACACTGGGGGAAACCTCTGATCCTGACAATGGGGGAAACCACTGATCCTGACAATGGAGGGAAACCACTGATCCTGACAATGGAGGGAAACCACTGATCCTGACAATGGGGGGAAACCTCTGATCCTGACAACGGGGGGAAACCTCTGATCCTGACAACGGGGGGAAACCTCTGATCCTGACAACGGGGGGAAACCTCTGATCCTGACAATGGGGAGACACCCATGATCCTGACAATTCTGGAAACCACTGATCCTGACAATTCTGGAAACCACTGATCCTGACAATGGGGGGAAACCACTGATCCTGACAAACGGGGAAACCACCGATCCTGACAATGGGGGAAACCACTGATCCTGACAAAGGGGGAAACCTCTGATCCTGACAACGGGGGGAAACCACTGATCCTGACAATGGGGTAAACCACTGATCCTGACAATGGAGGGAAACCACTGATCCTGACAACGGGGGGAAACCTCTGATCCTGACAACGGAGGGAAACCACTGATCCTGACAATGGGGGGAAACCTCTGATCCTGACAACGGGGGGAAACCTCTGATCCTGACAACGGAGGGAAACCTCTGATCCTGACAACGGGGGGACACCACTGATCCTCACAATGGGGAGACACCAATGATCCTGACAATGGGGGAAACCTCTGATCCTGACAATGGGGGAAACCACTGATCCTGACAATGGAGGGAAACCACTGATCCTGACAATGGAGGGAAACCACTGATCCTGACAATGGGGGGAAACCTCTGATCCTGACAACGGGGGGAAACCTCTGATCCTGACAACGGGGGGAAACCTCTGATCCTGACAATGGAGGGAAAACACTGATTCTGACAATGGGGGGAAACCATTGATCCTGACAATGGGGAAA